>NC_089854.1:27656724-27896724 GCF_036373705.1 Amia ocellicauda | reverse complement strand
ATGCTGATTGGTTTTAATTGTTTTGCTCAATGTCCTTGCATTCTATTATTTATCTCCTGTGGTGTGGTGCTTTGGTATCCCATTTCTTTACAATGATGGGCTGATATAAAATATATAGAGAAAGATTATAGAGGTATTGTGGCATCATAACAAATGCTCAATAGGAATCTAAATCTTTTAATGAGTGTTTTGTGATTTTTGCAGGATGGGAACGTTACATTACGTAGGATAATCACAATTATTCAGTTGTTTAATTTCTACAGCGTTTGCCTTAATCTTGTGATTCTGCTTCTGTACTGTATGCCTGAGAGAATTTCTCATCAGAGTCAATGGCATAACAGCTTGGTCTTTGAAAGTGCAGTTTTTTCAAAAGCATTTTTTAACAAAGAGGAAAAAGAGGTCTGTGACATGGTCTCCTAAAAAAGTATTTTTTTTGGCATAAAGAAATTACCACATATAATTGTATTTGTTAAATTCATGTGTGTCACCACATTGTCGAGGGGAAGAAAAGCAATGGGGACTACCACAGTACGAAGGTGCTAAAATCTCAGATTAGGCTGGTCACAGTGGTGATGGAGAGCTGTTTCCAGTAATACTTTACTGTGCAGGGTGGCACAATATACCTAATTGAAAGTACAGTATGTGCATTTTTATTTTCAAAGCAAGTAAGCTATTTGACTTCCCCAGATTAGCCTCTTCAACATAAAAGGTGTTGTGTGATAGAGGTTATAAAAACTCTCAAAGGGCAATGCCTTTGATTCCCATTAATAAACCAAGACCAGAACATACAGAGTACGGGAAATGTTACCATTTGATTTACAGTTGGTTGGGTTTTGAGGTACAGTGCAGTCATTAGTAATACAAGAGGAAAGATTTGTATCATCAGTGCACTTTGCCTCCTACCTTGATGTGGGCGGCATTCCCATTTAGCTTGGCCTACTTTTTCTGAAAAGCCTTCCACAAGAAGGAGTGGCATTGAAGAACAGTGTTCGGATTGTTTGTTTTCTAGTTTTGACATCTGTATGGAAATATAAGAATGGTTTTGCTCCAATTCTGTGGTCGACAGAACTGATTTTGATATAATTGGAAAGAAAGAATGTGCATTGTTGTGTTTTGCTGAAAAAATCCCTCCAGGTGTATTGTCATACACTGGCCTAGGTTGTGCACATTAAATTGCATTCACTCTTAACACAAGTTCACAGCTCAGTTGGCGAGAACACGAAAAATAACATATTTACTCAGCTGAAGTGGTTGTTACCATGTCAATCAACATAATCCCATTATATATTATACTTTTTAATGTGTGCCATGTCCAGTTGTGGGCTATTGTTTATTTAAAACAAAGTCAGCACCCAAAAGACTAAACACTAAGCTTTATAATGCACTTGTAATGGTGAAACCTGTAAATCCTGTCAGTTAAATTTCCTAACAAGCTTGCACTAGTGCTGCAATTTAATTTTACATAAACATTTTCTTTTAATAATAATTTAAAATCTTCTCTCTGACTTAAAATAATAATATATCTATTTTCATCTTACTTAAGAAAGGGAACTGGGTGTATAACATACAGTAGTACTGTACTATGATTGATAGATATATTGAATCGTAATAGATTCTTAAAATCTATTTTTTTAAATCTAATTTTGAATGTAATCTTGAAAAATGTTAAGTAGTGTGTGTTATGATATTCCACTTGATTACTCTACTGTCAATTTTTTTCTCTTATGAAAACAATCAATTTACTGGAACACAGTACAGAAACATTGCTGTGCTTATTATCTCACCTGCACATACAACACACAATAAACAGTGTATTGAGAGTCTGAGACTCACAAAATGTAAATTATACCTATGGATCAAATTGTTTCTTTATAAATTGCATTTAAGACAATAATTTGGGACTGAATTAATTAGAAACACCAAACATTTTTGGACAGTAAATGTAAAGAAATATACATCAGCAAACCCTGACATCTTCTGTCAAGAAACATGGTTTTAATTGTGAATATGATTACCTTGTAAAGGTAAAGCCACCTCACTCTTTACAAAATAATGGAAACTCTTAGAAAATGTGTCCGGCTAAAAATTAATTGGAAAAGTTAGTCTGTTTTCTCAGTTACCAGTCTGCTTGTCACTATGTAAATGTACTCACACACACAAAAAAAAGTGGCATTGCAAACATAATTAGGAATTACTAGGGGAGACTAATTCTAGCATTATATTGTTATTTTTTGCTATGAATTCTATTTTTTTTATTTCACTTGAGAACACTTGAAACCTCCTATCTGAACATTGGGTTGATATCATTTTATTTAGAATCAATACGGGAGCAAATACAAAAACCCAAACTAATCCAAGTAGTGCCTAGACAGGTGTACATGCACTGTATTTGGGGAGTTTGAGTGAGTGTATATCTACTGTAGTAAATAGAGCTGCAGCTTCAATTCGAGAAGTGCAAAACAAACAATAATAAAAAATGATTCATATCCTGGCATGATGGGAGTAAACATGTCTTTCTAAGTAAGCAGAGCAGGATTTCTTGTGGAATTTCCTGCCGTGTGTGAGAGAGAAAGTGTGTGTGTGCGTGTGTGTGTGTGCGTGTGTGTGTGTGTGCGTGAGTGAGTGAGTGAGTGAGTGAGTGAGTGAGTGAGTGTGTGTGTGTGTGTGTGTGTGTGAGTGAGTGAGTGAGTGAGTGAGTGAGTGAGTGAGTGTGTGTGTGTGTGTGTGTGTGTGTGTGTGTGTGTGTGTGTGCGTGCGTGCGTGTGTGCGTGAGTGAGTGAGTGAGTGAGTGTGTGTGTGTGTGTGTGTGTGTGAGTGAGTGAGTGAGTGAGTGAGTGAGTGAGTGAGTGTGTGTGTGTGTGGTTTGGTAGGTTAGTCTGGGGCTGGTCTCCTCCTGGGCAGATTACTTCTCACGTGAAGCGGGCTCAGGTCTGTGCAGCGTGCAGGGCAACGTGACAGACACATGGAGGCGCCGTGTGCTGCCCTCATGGCAGGAGATCTCTCCCGATAGAGCAACACAGTGTGTACCACAGCACTGCCATTGCCAGGCCTGGTCACATGCCGTCAGCACTGAAACAGTGGCTCTGTAGCAACCGGCAGGCTGCTTCAGTGAATGCAGGCTGCGGAGAATAACACTGTGTTTAGTAGTTGATACTGCGCAATGATTAACCACTTGGATACACACTTAGCTACAAACTTATAAATAAACAACTCCAAATGCATTTTGTATGTATTACTGTTTAACCGCAAGCAAAGTCAACTGTTACTATAATGAACATATCACTTTTTTGTTATTAATTATAATTACAATGCCTGTGATTGGAACTGTGCAATTGTAAACATTTTAAAGAGAAATATACATTGTTATAATGTAATGTTGTAGCCTTGAGGTCTTAAGGGTTATTGCAGTTAGTCAATTGCAACAAAATAATCGATTTTGCTGTGGATGATCTTGTAGTTAGTCCCCAGGTTTAGATTAAGTTAGCGCGCTAGTTTGTCCCAATAGTTCCCAGCTGCGGACTAAAATGGTACCAAGTGCAAGCAACTCCAGATGCTCACAGCTGCCCCTAGACTTTCTTCCTCTAGCGGACTAAATTCAATCATCAAATGAGGAGGTCTAAACTACAGCTACATGCCCAGTGCAATATCAATGCAACATATCGCTGCCTTCCTAACCCCTTTATTGTACACAACGTAAGGGGAGTTTTATGCCACATCTTTATAGTCTACTGAGAGATCATTTTAACATGTTTTCACTTTTTCATTGAAAATGTATGTAACTGGCGCCCTGTATACCACAGAAGGAAGCGATGGCCGTTTTCCCCAGCTGAGGACTAAACTAGAGATCTCTGATCTCGCCTAGTGACACACCACGGTTCTGCGACTTTAACTGGTTACCTGGATCCAGCTGTAAGGTCGTTGTAATTGGAACAGGTCTAGCTGTGCCCGGGGAAGACCACCAGGACTACCGTATCAGCTGGTCTAAAGTTAGTGCACTAAATAGGAATTTGTGTTGCAACGGACCCAGAATGTAACAGTTTATTATATGATATATATATTGTTACCACAAGCAGTCCGTTGTTATATCCGACTTGAGTGATTTTGTGCAAGACAGCTCTTGAGGGGACTGGGTAAAACCCGGAACGCCGGAACACTGGAAAGATTTACAAAAATGTCCAAAACTGAAAAATACTTATTCTGGGCTTTCAGAAACTTGAGTTTTTATTGAAAATATTGTATTACATAGTGTAAACAATATTAATACTTAACTTTAATGCTACTACTAATAACAACAGCAACAATAATAATAATAATAATAATAATGAATACACATTTTCTACAAAAATGTAATAGGGGCATTAGGATGCAATAGTGCTACAATAGTTTCATGCTGGGGAACTATTTCTGGAATTGGGAATACACCCCCAAACTGGTGACCCCCATGCCACAATGTCGTATTTCTAAGTGCATTGTGACCGTTCTGAGGCTTGCTTGCTCTCATTTAGAAGAAGGGCCACAAAATAATGATAGGTCCTATTGATAGTATTAAGGGTCCTCTTTAAACCTAAAGTAGTGTTATGCTGGGGCAGTGTTTGTGGAACTGAGAATAGACCCACAAACTGGTGACCCCCATGCCACATTGTTGAATTTTTAAGTGCATTGTGAGCGTTCCAAGGCTTGCTTGCTCTCATTTAGGAGAAGGGCCCCAAAATAATTTTAAGTCCTATTGATAGTAGAAAAGGTCCCCTTTAAACCTACAGTAGTGTTATGCTGGGGCAGTATTTGTGGAACTGGGAATAGACCCCCACACTGGTGACCCCCATGCCACATTGACATATTTTTAAGTGCATTGTGAGTGTTCCGAGGGTTGTTTTCTAAAATTTAAAAGACAGTCCCCAAAACCATTCCTGCTCCCTTTTATAGTAGAAAGGGTCCTCTTCTAAAGTACAGTAGTTTTATGTTGGGGAGCAATTTATTTGAACTGGTATTTCTCACCCAAATTGTTGTCCCTTATGCCACAGATTTGCATTAGGGGTCCTCTGCCTTTACCTCTACAAGGTAGTTTCAAGTAATATACCCCCAAAAGTATGCAGAAGACCTCCTTGGCCACAAACTAGATAAGGAGAAGGTTATCGTGAAGCTGAAAAGACTGTTTAGATCTGTATTGAACTGAAATGTAGGTATACAAGGGAATTATTGATGTTTAAATTACTGAAAAGTATGCCTCGGAAAGCTAATAAGCTTTATTAGCACAAATAGAAATAGAAAGCAACCCTTGCAACGCTGACATCCCAAGCCGAAATAGTTCCCCAGCATGATGCTATTGTAGCACTATTGTACCTTAATGCCACTATTACTTTTACAAATTCTTTTCAGTTTAGCAAATTGTAGAAAATCTGTATTCTTTATTATTATTATTATTATTATTATTATTATTAGTATTATTATTAGTAGTAGTAGTAGTAGTAGTAGTATTCAAGTTAAGTATTAATATTATTTACACTATGTAATACTGTATTTTCAATAAAAACTCAAGTTTCTGAAAGCCCAGAATAAGTATTTTTCAGTTTTGGACATCTTTGTAAATCTTTCCAGTGTTCCGGTCTTACCCAGTTCGGCTCCTGAGTGTGGTTTAAGCATCCCTGGTAACAAATTGACATTTGCAACGTTGTTAAATGTTGTGGAAATGTTACGTTTCTAGTGGTAGGATACATGTCAGCTTTTTATAAGGCTACTTTGGTTATAAATACTTTTCAACCAGTATCAAGCCAACTCTAGTTGAATAATAATATAATTGAACTGTTTCTCTGTTCTTGCCGACAGGATTGAGTTACGATACGTTTTCTCCTACAGTCTCATCCATAATGCTGTAAATTGGGTTGTTGCATTTTTCAGTATATGTGTAAATAAGCTTTTCCACACAGAATAACAATTCAATATGATAAGACCCACACCGTTCATTATAGCAACCAGTCAGTTCGTTCAGCAAGCCTTTACTGCAAAACGGCTAAGCTTACACTTACAGTACAGGCACGTTTACATGCATGCTTGGCACAACACGTTGGGATCCATCTGCATCCCTTCCGTCACATTAAAACTGACGTGCATTCAACCTGACCTTCCTCTGAGACCCAACCGATTTGAACAGCTTGAGGGAAGCAATTCAAATGATTGCATAGGAAACCAGCGGGCTGCCAACCAGAATCATACCGAAAATCCATAGGAGCACCAGTTGACATTTAGATAAACATCCAGTCTGTCAAATTGCATCTTGCCAATACAAATCCAATTATTTCTCGTTTCTGTCCCATGCCTTCTTTTAGAAACACTAATAAGACAAGTTGACGGGGACTTTCCCAGCGCGTTAAAGCCCGTTTATCGAATCAACACAGTCGTGCAATCTGGCAGACAATTATACATAACTTTGTTTACGTTTGTTCAAATTAAATGCATTGTTATGAATGTGCAGTCAGTTCCAATTAAATATTGACTACAATTACTTTGGCAGAGACTGTAACGATGCTATTGTTTTCACTTCCTGCGAAATTCTAATAAAGTAATGTATTTCTGTTGGATTTCTTGTTCAGATTCCTAGTTCAGACTGACCTGAAATGTAAGGCAGTTTGACGGAATATACATTTTACTGTATTACAAGAAGAATGTTTCTATAGTAAGAATGTGTATATACAAGAAGAATGCTTCTATAAGAATATGTATACGAGAAAAATGCTTCTACATTAAAAATATATACAAGAAGAATGCTTCTTTTTGCATTGTTTTGCTTGGCTCATATGTAATGCTTGAATGAAACGAGTACCATGAAATGATCTTGGTTTCCCGTCAGAAATGTCTGAATGATCATAAATGGACTGTAACTGTGCGCTACCTTGCCTACCTGGGTATCTGCAGCACGGTTTTCACAGCACTGCTCAATGTTCTGTAGTGGCTCAATGTAGTGGCTGAAAAGTGGCAACCTAAATTCCCCAGTGTTTATCACAACACTGTTTTCAACATATCTGTTTCTCAGGAAACGCCCAGGGATACACCATGCATTCCCTACAATTGTGAGCTGTTTGGTAATTTGCACGTGGAAATGGATATTGATCACAAGATTCTGACCTCCAAATGTAAATGTATTTGTTGTAAATATTCAACTTGTATTCACTGAAATTATAGCTTATACTATTGTACTGAAGAGTCCTCCCCTCCCCAGTGTTTCATAGAATCACATATATTGCACAGCTGTAAGTCAGTTCACTTGCACAGCCCTACAGACTATTGTTATTAGAAATCCTAGAACAGCAACGCACAAGGTGGTTGTCAGATCAAAAGGGCAGTGTGGTATAGAAGAAAGGTTGACACAGGGTGAGAATTGAGGTCCACCATTCATATTAATTTGTATGCTCTCAACTTTTGAATTTATGAATGAATATATATGTATATATGTAAAACAATATATATACATTACGGTCAGTGAGTGGGTTAGGAGAGGCAGATGAAGTGTAATCATCATTCCGAAATGCATAAATTAAGTCAGTATTGAGGTTTTAATGTCACTTGAATGTCTTTATGGAGTTTTGGAGTCAGTGAATGTTATTACAGTACCAGCCCAAGACAAAAAAAGGATTGGCCAAATTATTTCCCATGAGAGGAAAGGCTGCCATCCTGTGTGGAGTTCATTCACAGTTCATGCATCGGATTTACCCCACAGAAAACTGTGCTGCTGTCCACACCAGTTTATGGTACAGTCGTTGGCCAGTATTATTATGTATTCTAAATTCAAGCTGGAAAATATGTCCCAAGGAAATCAATCATTTTCAGATTAGAACTTTATCAGCCCTGGCCTAGATCCACACCAGACCAATTAAACTGCCCCACCACCCCAAAAAAAGTGATTCCCAGCCATTTCTAATTGAAATCAAATACTTAGCTTTATTCCCATAAACATCTAGGCGTGTACGCATGCCTGGAGCGATCAACCTAAATGTGCATCAAGTGTCATGAACAGGAAAAGCAGGCTCAGTGTTGTTTTTAGCCTCGCATTCTTCTGTACATTCCTATCGAATGGCACCCTGTCCTTTTTCAGGATTTGAAGAGCTGCCTCTGGAAGCGCAGGGTGATTAGTCAGGAAGGTTGTTCTGCACTCCCACATACTGGCAGCTTCCCTGTGTGCCTTTTGTGTTTGTTCCACAAGATGGGCAGCAGCAGACAGGAGCTGAGAGGGGTGGCAGGTTGCCAGCTCTCCTGACAGTGTGGACATAAAGTACATGTGTACGGAAGCTCACTGCTGCGACAGGTCAGACATGTCTAATAGCAGAGAAACAGAAAGGGGGCCCTTTGTGAATGGGGGAAGCTGGCAAGTGGACAGTGCCCATGCACACTTATAATTAAGCCTTGGCTTGTTTTTTTTAACGTTGTTTTGTATTCTTTGTGTGTGCACCCTTAATCCATTCATTCGGACCTATGAACAGTGCTTTGAAGAAAAATGGGCGGAGAGGTGGGGGGAGGCTGGGGTGGTTAATACTTGGATGTTGTTAGGTTTTCCTCTCTCGCAGTCTTCTGTAGACGCTGCTTTCTCTTGTCTTCACTATCGGGGGTAAAGTTAGCCAGCGGATTCCGGGGATTGATTTTTAAAATCCCAGCTCGGGCCCCCTCGATATCAAAGAAAAGCATCTGATTCCAAGTTCTTTCCAATTTGACGAAAAAAAGGCACCTTTTAATGGAGCTGGATTAAAGGAGTCAAACTTTGATTGTGTTGCTGATGGGGTTGAATTAACAAAACCCATCCGTTACCGTAGAAGCTGTGGCTAGATATATTTCAAATCATTGCATCCCTGAATGTAAATCATTAACAAACAATTCCAATATGAAAAGGCTTTATTGTGAAGGGTTGATTTAGTAAAACACAATAGCCCTGGAGTGAGCTTATATTCGGCTGTGTAGTGGAGCTCAGTTCTAATAGAGACTGAGGTGGACTGGAGATGTCAGTCTTACTTAACAAATGGTTCATGGGATTGAATTTGGGATTAGTGAAAATTCCAAGAGCCATTTGGTCTCTTTTACTGTTTTACAGGTTTGTTACTGCTGCTGTCCCATTAATATTAAACACACTGCATAGAGTGATTACTCTGCAGTTAAGCTTTCGGTCTGCTAATATGAGGGACGAATTATACCTGCAAAATAAACTAACAGCAGTAAGTCACCTCTCTTGTCCCAGTGTCTGTGGTCTCTGCTTGGTTTGTATCCTGAGTAAACACAACATGAGGTCTCAAGGCACTCTCATCCCTCCAACATTTAATAGGTTTCTAATGTTGAGTTTCACAGATACAGACTTTATTAATACACAGTTTAAATGGCATTATATGCACTCACTATACATAGTTTATCAGTGAGGTTCAATGCAAGCTGCAGGCAGTTGCTTGCTTTGATGATCGAAAGAGAAAGACAGGAGAATAATAATAGTAATAATACAAAAAAATGACATTGCTTTTAGCTTCCATAGAGGTTAGCTTCTGTTGCTCTCTCTTATGAGAAGCACTGTATAGTTTATTTCAAAGGGAAGCGCATGACCTACTCTCAAGAGAATCACAAAAGAAAGATTTTTTGAAAGGTTTGATTAATCATACCATATATAGCCAGTTCAATATGTGATTAACTCTCTGTAATCTTAGCTAAGGGGTAAAGGAAAACTATCTCCAGTTAGCACTGAGTAATCACTGTAGATTTGGCTTCTCAGTAAAAGGTGCTGTGTTTCTGTACTGTTCAGTGTATGTCATTGTGTTTTGGTTATTCAAGGTGAATGGCTCTTTTTTGGAAGCTGCGAGAAGTTAGCTATTAATTTGCTTTCTGCTGCACACTGGACTAAATTAGGTTCATGGGAAGCCCAAGCATACGTGTTACACCAGGAGCGACAAGCAGATTTTTAACAAAAATGTGAAGTGTGAAAGAGCAAAGTTTTTTTTCTTTTGTTTAAGATTAATTTCGCTCTGGATTTTTCCATACTTAATTATTTAATGCATAGTTGCATATATATATATATATATATATATATATATATATATATATATATATATATATATATAGTGTAAATCTTGAATTTACAATACATTAACTGGGCTGGAGCAGAAGGTTAAAAGGAGATTTTGCTACTCTGAAGAAATAAAACCAATCTTGTTACTGCCCCCTACTGGTGATGTTGGGAAAGCAGTAAATCTAGTAGCCTTTAATACATTTCTGCCCTCCAAAACTCTAATTTAATGTACACTTACAACTAAGTGTATTGAATTCAGCTGCCTTGTAGATTATTGCAGTTATTGTTATGTAATATTAGCTGTATTTGAAGAGTGGAAGTGTAATTACATTATTGAAGTAATTAATTTATTCTGAAGATTGTGAAAAAGATTAGGTATTGTTTATTCCATCCATAAAACAAATGATACAAAAAACATAAAACAATATTCAAGTAATAAGTAATAATGGCAGCATCCATGTTTTTAAATGTAATTATTGATTGGATCCCCTGTTTAGTTTTACTTAGATGTTAAGCACCTGTCAATGTGTTCTTTCATCCCTGACAGTGATTTATGTTCAGTCTGGTCTAGGAAATGTTACCCAACATGCAAATAATAAGTGGCAAATATCCTTTATATTAAATGGACACCTACTCATTTAGGTAAGCAGTGCATAGAATTTGATTGCATTCAAAAGGCTCAAACATAGATGCAATCAAGGCTTTGTTTAAAAGCAACTCGTGCATTAAGTCTCTAATTATAATCAGTAAAAGCTGTTCGTTGAAGCAGGGATTTAGGTAGAAGGTGACCTTTTGGAATACACTGAAAGTGAGTAATGTTGTCTGCATTAGAGCAAGGGGATTCAGGGCAAGAAACCAGACCCAGCTTCGAAGATCGAAGGACGAATAAAAAAACGCTAATACATATGATTTGAGAGAAATGAAAACAAACAAAGAAGAGTTACAGAAGTAAACGGAGATGCAGAAACAAAATATTAAGTAAACATTCAAATCGCAAGTCATACAAGGAAGCCTTTAAGACAAACAGTTGACCTATTAGAATTGCTGTTTAACTACACTGGCAAATAATGACCCCCTTTCCACTGGTGGATTTGTCCAGACGCGTCCAGGTTTTGTGGACGGTTAACTAATTGGGCTCAGTTTGGAAGTGCTGAAGAAATATTGCCTTGCAATTTGAAATAGTTTGAAATGTACTGAAATCATTTTAAATCATAATAATGATAAAAATACTGAAAAAACACCACATCGATAAAACAAAGCTGCTTCTCAATGCTTGTTTTTAACATAAACCGCGCTAGTTTCCTGTGACTCACAGGGTTAAGAGCTTGTGTGTGTTAAAAGGAGAAACACCAAGAAGAAAATGTCTTATGTTGCTATAGAGTCTAGACTGTACAGTCATTCTAATCAATTAGCTATTGTTAAACATTTACACAGCTTGTTGAGACGGAGGTGACAAAGGTATTGTGAAGACCTGACATTCCTCTAAGTCCATCTCAATGAAAATGAGAGCATGAAGAGAAAACTGTATTGTTTTTGTACTCCCGTGTAGTTCAAAGGCCTTATCAAACAGTGAATAGATAACTCTTTCACGCAGACTTTGTTCCAATAGAGGGAATATGAAAATAAGATTTGTTGGTGACCTTGTGTGAGGAAAATATAAGTTAAAGAAAACATACCTCTATCTATCTACCTACATATATATGTCATATTATCATATATCTACCTATCTATCTATCTGTATATCTATATCTGTATATAAACATAAGGACACAATTAAATAGGCTTGCCAAACATTGGCATGACAATATATGGACAATGCACGGTCGAGCACGATGGGTCGAATGGCCTCCTCTTGTTTGTAAACTTTTTTTCTTTCTTTCTTTCTTATGTTTCTTAGTATGAAACAAACTTATGGTCACTGATCCCTTAGAAATTGCTGATACAACACCCTGGAATAATATTAGTGTAAGGGGTATGGAAATTGTTGTTCATCTAAAATGCGACCAAGTCATGTAGAGACATATGAGTAAGGTTTTCAGTGCTGTTTGAAAACGTCAGCCTTGACATCCATAAATGGCTGCATAAGTTTTCTGTATTCTAGAGGAGGTGTTGTGAATCAAATATCTGACGGTGCTCCCTTGTGTTTTCGCAGTATTGCCCTCATCTCGCAATACTCCCAGCCCAATTGACCCTGAGAGCATCCAGGTCCCGGTGGGCTATGAGCCAGACCCCGCAGACTTGGCCCTATCCAGCGTCCCCGGACAGGAGATGTTTGACCCTCGCAAGCGGAAGTTCTCAGAGGAAGAGCTCAAACCACAGCCAATGATCAAAAAGGCCCGCAAGGTCTTCATTCCAGACGATATGAAGGTAATTTGGAGCTGGTTTTGAGCTTACAGGAGAGGGAAAACACACACACGCAAAGTACAATGACATAAAACTAAACTGTCCTGCTGAATGTTGGATTTGGGGATTGCCTGCAGTAATCCTCAGCTTTTTTTAAATCAGTAATTATAAAACAAAGTCATAATTAACAAGAACGCAAAAGGTCTATTGTAATGTGTAGCTTGTTGAGTGCAATTTTAACGATGTGAGAGTAAACAGGTGAAACAAGCTGTCAATTTAGATTACTTTACCATTTAAATATGGTGTATGTAATAGCACGACATGAAGGCAATAGGAAGCGTAGGTTAAGTTTAGTTGTGGCACTGTGTTTTATTGAAATTAAAAGAACGCATTAGGAAATCAATAACAACAGGCTTATGGCAGTAAATCTGCACTCAAAGGGGAATAAATGGCCTGTTAACCATTGTCAGGCTAATTGAGGTCATGAGATTTGTGCGGTTCTGAATTAGCACTACTATGTAGATGGGGGTGGGAGTGTAAAGCTTAATACCTCCAAAGGAGATTGATTTTAAAGATGCTTCTATTTAAATCATTTCTAGAAACCGGTTCTGTAACGCTAAACCTCCAAATAATAAGGCCATTAATAGAGTTTGTATAGCAGAATTTATTGAAGCCAAAGAAGCTGTGCACATATTCCAGTATTGTTTGCTATAGGTTAAAGATAGGTTGGAAATGGAGTAGGGCATTTGTAGAGGTGTGAACTGATTTGGTCCGGAATAGGCTTACGTCTTGCTCCTTCACACAATCACATTGGCTGCCCATGCGCCACACTACGACGCCCAGCCCCAGTTGACATTTTGTACCAGCGAGCCCATTGGCCAGCTGGCGGTGAAGGGGGGCGGCTAAGAGGCTTAAACACAGCCAATATGATTCTCAGTTCCCCAGCGTCGCCTGTTTTAGGTCAGGATTAAGGGATTTGCCATTCCAATTTAGTAAAATAAGGGTGGTTACATGCTAGGGATAGACGGTAATAAATTGCTCAGAAGCTGATTGTGGAGCATAGAGTGACATGGGAGAATAAAATGATTTGGTTGGCCAGTAATTTTGGAGAGTGTGTGTCACAGTCATTAAATAAGATAAAAAGGTAAACGTATGCTCAGGACATTGTTGCAACCAACAATCTGATTAAAGAAGCTCTCTGCTGATGTTGATGCTCAAGAAGAATGTGTGTTTATATATATATATATATATATATATATATATATATATATATATATACATACAAAACTTTTAAGACTTCTAGGATCTGATGGTTTTTTTCCTTCCTGTTTTTTTATTGATTGTAGTGAATAAACCTATGAAATATAACTTGGTACACTCTGGTGTTCTCTTTCTTTTTTTTTCTTGCAAATTTTGAGCAGGACGACAAATACTGGGCAAGGCGCAGAAAGAACAACATGGCTGCCAAGAGGTCGAGAGACGCCAGGCGGCTGAAGGAGAACCAGATCGCCATTCGTGCCGGCTTCCTGGAGAAGGAGAATTCAGCCCTGCGCCAGGAGGTGGCCGACTTACGGAAAGAGCTGGGCCGCTGCAAGAACATTCTGGCCAAATACGAGTCCCAGCACGGGCCCATGTGATGTCAATCGGGAGGGCCACTGTGGAGGAGTTTTGAAGGACAATATGTCTCCCGTTCAGTAGCAACCACTCTAAATCCCACCTTTATTTCTTTCATTGGCACTTTACCGGAAGCAGAAAAAAAAAAAAAAAAATATATATATATATATATATATATATATATATATATATATACTGTTTATTTTTTATTTTACAGTTTTTTGGGGGGTGTTTGGAACTTACCATTTTCAACTGCCCTGAACACCCTCCCCACCACCAACACAACGACCACCACCTCTCCCACTTTCCTGGTTGTCTCGTTCTAAGGATGCCTTGCCTTTCTGTTCCCCCATCTCTCTGTTTTATACATATTACCTGGACTGAGAACTGCTGTAGCATTTTATTATTATTTTTGTTTCCCCTCTTTTCATTTTATTTGGGACTGCTGCTTCACAAGTACTTATCCTACCTGCCACGTTATTATGCTTGTTCTATACCTGTGAAGAGGTCTGCCATTTGGAGTAACCCCTTCACTGATTCAGAAGCTTAAGTGTACATTGTCTTTATAAGTGTGACCTCTATTTTCAGATGTTAATTGATTATCCCCCCCAGTAATTACAGTGCATAATTTTGAGATTGTTTATTATTATTATTTTGGTTTTTTTAGTTTTCGATGTTGTTCTTATTGTATTTTAGTTCTACTGGTGATCTCTGTCCCTTGTCTTATTAAGTGTTAAACATAGCTACATAACATTCAGTTTTTTCTACACGTGCTTGTTTGTTTCAGACCGAGAGTCTAGCTCTCTTACTTCTCCATACCTTTGGATAGAGGAATACTTTAAAAAGAACACAAAGAGGTGTTTTTCTTTGTCTGTTTGTTAGTTTGTTTTTTTCGGCACTGTCAGTACATGAAGCAATAATCCTATCGTATGCTACGACATGCTGCTTGGATAATTCTTGTAGACATTAAAAAAAACTCCCTTCACAAGACTTTTCCATGTCGCTAACAGAACCAACAAGTCAGTGATGTATAGCATGATCATGCTCAGTATTAATTTGGAGAGTACTGCTGGTGTGGTGAGAGATGTTCCAAATCTCTAAATACTACTTTTGCTCCGTAAACGGGAGTCTTTTCTTCAAGAACCTGTGCACTGTTGCGTGTTTTACAATCTAAACTGGTGCAATGTTACTACTATGTTCAAATCAAATCTGCTTGATTTTAATGTTGGTTTAGCTTTCAACTAAACTATCTTTGAAATACTCAGATATTGTTTTATTATTATTAATATTACTATTATTATTATTATGACAACAATGATGATCAAAATATTTTGGCATGATTTCTGTTTAAATACACAAATCTCAAGCAAATAAGAATAAAAAAAACATTTGCAATCCAGTTAATTCTTCACCATTTATTTCTGAGCATGATTAATTAGAACAATCAGCTTAAAAATATATTTTGTCTTTTTTTTTTGTAGCTATGTATTTGCCTTCTTTTTAGATGGTTGTAAGATGAATGTAACAGATGTATAATGTAAAGGTGGATGGTGTTGTCCTATACTGTGGTTAATCCAATCAATTTATTAATGTTTACTACAGACCAAAAGAGAAAAAATATATAATAATTATAAAAGAGTTTTAATGTTTATACAAAGCAAGTCTATAGGTTGTTTTTGTACGGTATTTTTCCTATACAAATACTGACAATGTATTTTAAAAGGCACAATTCAAATATACACACACACATATATATATATATATATATATATATATATATACACACACACACACACACACACACATATATATATATATATATATATATATATATATATATATATATATATATATATATGCATGTATGTATATGACTCACAGAATAGGAATGCTATATACATGTTTAAATATATATTATATAATCATTGATATTGTATAAAAAGGAAAAAAAATTGTTTTAGCTTGCCAGTACTACAGCTCAGTAGTTCTCCCTGTGGCATTACTGTAAAGTTATTTTTATTATTATTATTATTATTATTAACAGTGATTTTAATTTTGCTTCAAGCACATGGCTGTTCAATGCTTCATATCACATAATATAATTGTTTTTCGTCAGGTGTCACACAGCTATCATTCACAACGTTTTCTTAGATCAGGCACTGGTTTTAAGTCCAAAAGCACAACTAAAGAAAGTTAGAAATAATCTAGAGATGGTTGTTTCAGCAGCGTCAGAAAGAGCTGTTTTACACCCTTCTTCTCCTGATGCTCAGTCAGCTGTTAGTAACCCTCTTGCACCTAACGGCACAATAAAGTTCCAATTGTTTGTTTTATTTTACTGTCAGCCATTTAGTTTTTCATCCAGAGGCATGGCGGAAAATTAGACTTCCACTTGTTTTTCAATTTTCTGTTCCAGAGTGAAGTGCTGTATTTTAACCATGGCACACAAGCAGGTGAGCTCTCAATGTACAAGAGACACAATATTAAAAAAATGGGAGTGAGGTACCACATATAGATATATGTGTATATATGTATACACACATGTTTGTGATTGTGAATATTGACTGTTATAATGGATACAATTCATTTTGTCACAAAATAATGTAATATATATTTCTAAATTATGGTTGTTGTTATTATTATTATTATTATTATTATTATTATTATTATTATTATACTATAGCCAATAGTGAAGTTGGAAGGCTGACAGACCAGTACAGGTGTTTTCTTTAATCTGATTGGGGTGACTTCTCACAGATAATGGCTAGCCAGCGTAGAATGTAAAATGGAAGAAAGTTTTTCACTATAGCCACTGAGAGAGACTTTTGGCCATGCAGTTGTAACAGTGCTTGTACACACAGACATTTTTCTTCTAAATCAGATTCCTAAAGTCTTTTTTTGTTTATTGGTTTATTTTTTTTAATATTTTTGTAAATTACTATATATTCATTATTCAATTTGTTTCCTTTGTGTGGCAGGCTTTGATGTTTATAGCCGGAGTGTAATGCATAACTGCTTGGGGTTTAACAGTGCTTTGGACTTTGTTATTGTTGTTGTTGTTTTCCATTTTTTTTTGTTTCGCGCGACTTCACAATTTGTTGCGTTCAGTTCTGAGTAGTGGGTGTTCTTTGCGATCGCGGTTCTCACAGGAATCCTGCCGCGACTATCTTTGTCGGGGCCAGGGAGTTGGAGCGTCGATTGCTCTGTGAAGTGAAGCTGAATAAAATATAGGATGAAGCCAGAATGAGTTATCATTACCCCTCTCGTATTTATATCACTACCTCATATAAAGGAAATAACTAGGATTCTGAGTCTATTCATGTGCCTTGGATACAATGACTGTTACTCAGTCACAGAACAATATAAAGCGTTGTACCACCAATACAAACTTGAGTCTTCACAAAAATGGCTTAGAAAGGCTCAGAACTGCACTTAAAGGGCTGTTCAGTCCATCAGTCTCCAACTTACTTATTTTCTCATTTTGTTTCTCTGACATTGTAGTGGAGAGATTACCATTGTATTTCTGGCAACACCACTAGGCTGTTTCACTGAGGGTACATTTACAGAGGACAATTTTATCTTGTATGTCATGAAATGGATGCATATACTGTTCAGCCCAAGCCCTCTCTATGTCTGTAATTCTTAGTGTTTAATAAAGAAAGTCTTTACAATTTCTTCCTTCCTTCCTTCCTTCCTTCTTTTTGGTGGTGGTTGTCATTTTTTAATTGCCTTCTGCTTACAAATCTTTGAGATGGGGCCCACCCTGTAAAGCACTATATATGCATAGATATATATTTAAAAAGATAGGTTAATCACACTATCTTAAACAATGTTACAACACTGCGGCTTGTTACAGATTTGTTCTTGCTTTTTTAAAAGTGCATTAGTATAAACTGGTTTGTAGATTTCAAAAACGTTTTTGTCAAAGAAAAGCTGCAGCTGAAGACACTGGCAACACTGTACCTAGAAGACAAACAATCAATGCTCTGTATTAATGTACTATTTAGTGCTTTGATATGTAAAAAGTACAAAGCTGTGAAAATGGCTTCTGTGGACAAAAACATTCTACTCTAGAATCTTCTAGGCCACTTTCTAGGGTATAAATGGTATCTTTCTAAAAGTAGTACTGTATTGCCTGCTTACTATACTGTTTAACATCAATTTGATTTCAACCAAGGCACAACTTGGCGATTCATTGCATTCAGTTTTGAGTATTCTGGGTATTGTTTTTCGAAATCAGTTGTGACATGAATCCTTCCAATTTCAGCAGAGAGAGAGTGTGCTCAAATTGTCTCAAGTTGACTCACACTTTCTTTCCCCAAAGCCCAGTGTGCTGAAGAAACCTTGCTGGATTGACTTCAGACAGCACAGGGCTGAGAAGGATCTCCCTGCTATAGTTGCCTCCTAGGAGCAGGGTATTAAAAAGATAATTAGAGGGCTGCAAGGAAAGGGGGAAAGTGTGTAGGGATTATTTGTTGTATAACTGTTGACTTAACACTTTCTGAGCCTCTTGACCAAACAAGTCCACGAATTAAAATATTTTTAAGAGGTTCATCTTGTGACGTGAGTCCTCATTGGCCTTCAGACAGGTCTTAGCATTTTTGCACAGTCAAAACTATGTTCAAAGTCATATACATTACGTTTACACCTCTTATGAATGTACAGCTCAATTCCACTAAGGATGTTTCCTGACTATAAAGGCTGAAACATATTTTTCAAAATACTTCCAAGTGTCACACTACAAATGTGTAACCCCTTAGATACCACACACAATATTTTTTAATGGTAATGGACATAATTACATATTTTTGTTGTGGAATTAGGAATAAACCTAGGTCTTTTGTTGTCCAGAAATTGTTTAAAAGTTGGGGTTTTATTGACTACTGTAAAATATATAGGTATTGCATTAACATATCAAACTCTGGAAATCTGTAATTAAATTAATCAAATGGGAAATCTCCCAAATTAAGAAATTACATATTAGGTTAAGAACATATAATAAAACTATGGTATTCCTAAGATTAAGTACAAATTCAAGGTGAAAAAACACTGCAGTCACAGAAGTCTCTTGTGCAACACAGCTTTTACATTTACATTTACTTATAGGCAATACATTCATGCCATCCATCGATACCGTAAGACTAGAAGGTGATTACACAGTAAGAGTACAATATTCACATATTCACATCTCACACATCTTCAATTATTATTAATTGAAAATAATACAATATCCTCAGTGGTTCCGGCCTCAGCGAGAATCGACCCCGGGTTCCCCCCAGTGCAGCACCCTTACCCCGTCACTCCAGACCCTGGCCTTAGCGAGGCCTCAGGATTGCTACACTAATATAATGTACAGTTCATTAGAGTGCACCAGGAAAACTGATTCGCAATATACCTCGTTTAATTTGCTTCTGTGCAAAATTTCACATTGCAAACTGCCTTCGCTTACGTGTTAATTCGCCTCAGCCTACCCTCCAATAATTACATTATCTGCATTAGTGAATAGAATTTGACAAAATACAAATATTACACATTATTCACATCATCAAAGATAAATATTACTCACCATAAGCTTCCAAGTGCTGCTGTCCAAGCAGTTCCGCTCCACAATGATTGACATGTTGTTCCTCCAATCAGAAGCATTGTACAGCATTGCCTGTGTAACCTCCCTGTCCGGTTTAGAGTTAATGTTGTGTTTTCTCTAAATGTCGTTGTGTTTTTCATTTTTGTAAATTTGTTTTTCCTTTTTGTTAACTTGTTTTTTCTTTTTGTAAATTTGTTTTTCCTTTTAGTTCGTTTGTTTTTTTCTTTTTGTTCATTTGTTTTTTCTTTTTGTTCATTTGTTTTTTCTTTGTCATTGTTTTTCTTTTTGTTAATTTGTTTTTTCTGTTTGTTGTTGTTTTTCTTTTTGTGAACTTGTTTTTTCTTTTTGTTAACTTGTTTTTTCTTCTGTTAACTTGTTTTCCTTTTTGTTGTTGTGTTTTGCACTTCAGGGCCACCGTATTTACAGGACCCTATTGAGACCTGAAATGTACCATTATTCCAATGCATTCACATAACATGAACGGTATGCGTCATTAGTAATTAGCATGTAATGAATGTGCAATAATAGAGTGACAATTAGGAGGGACAGAATGGCATGTAAACGCAGCCAGCGTTGCATAGTCACAGATCATTATTTAGCTGCTTAATGGATTAATTGTTATCCATGTATTCATTGCTGATATTTTAAAATACTGTTTAGCACTACTACTACTACTAATACAAATTATAATAATAAGAGCAATTACATCAAAATATAATACATATAATAGATATAATAATGCAAATATATAATATAGTAGTAACACTTTACAAAACCAGGCACCAATTCATTCTCCTGAATCCCACAGGAATTAAGTATGAACTATTATATTGATCCCATACGGAAAGGAAATATATTGCAATATATTATAAAAATATGTGGACATATCATGCAATAAAGTGTAAAATATATTTAAATTATATCTAAATTATATCTAAAATGCATTTAATAATACACTCACCTAAAGGATTATTAGGAACACCATACTAATACTGTGTTTGACCCCCTTTCGCCTTCAGAACTGCCTTAATTCTACGTGGCATTGATTCAACAAGGTGCTGAAAGCATTCTTTAGAAATGTTGGCCCATATTGATAGGATAGCATCTTGCAGTTGATGGAGATTTGTGGGATGCACATCCAGGGCACGAAGCTCCCGTTCCACCACATCCCAAAGATGCTCTATTGGGTTGAGATCTGGTGACTGCGAGGGCCAGTTTAGTACAGTGAACTCATTGTCATGTTCAAGAAACCAATTTGAAATGATTCGACCTTTGTGACATGGTGCATTATCCTGCTGGAAGTAGCCGTCAGAGGATGGGTACATGGTGGTCATAAAGGGATGGACATGGTCAGAAACAATGCTCAGGTAGGCCGTGGCATTTAAACGATGCCCAATTGGCACTAAGGGGCCTAAAGTGTGCCAAGAAAACATCCCCCACACCATTACACCACCACCAGCAGCCTGCACAGTGGTAACAAGGCATGAAGGATCCATGTTCTCATTCTGTTTACGCCAAATTCTGACTCTACCATCTGAATGTCTCAACAGAAATCGAGACTCATCAGACCAGGCAACATTTTTCCAGTCTTCAACTGTCCAATTTTGGTGAGCTTGTGCAAATTGTAGCCTCTTTTTCCTATTTGTAGTGGAGATGAGTGGTACCCGGTGGGGTCTTCTGCTGTTGTAGCCCATCCGCCTCAAGGTTGTACGTGTTGTGGCTTCACAAATGCTTTGCTGCATACCTCGGTTGTAACGAGTGCTTATTTCAGCCAAAGTTGCTCTTCTATCAGCTTGAATCAGTTGGCCCATTCTCCTCTGACCTCTAGCATCAACAAGGCATTTTCGCCCACAGGACTGCCGCATACTGGCTGTTTTTCCCTTTTCACACCATTCTTTGTAAACCCTAGAAATGGTTGTGCGTGAAAATCCCAGTAACTGAGCAGATTGTGAAATACTCAGACCGGCCCGTCTGGCACCAACAACCATGCCACGCTCAAAATTGCTTAAATCACCTTTCTTTCCCATTCAGACATTCAGTTTGGAGTTCAGGAGATTGTCTTGACCAGGACCACACCCCTAAATGCACTGAAGCAACTGCCATGTGATTGGTTGGTTAGATAATTGCATTAATGAGAAATTGAACAGGTGTTCCTAATAATCCTTTAGGTGAGTGTATATTTACATAATTTCACAAAATATACTATTATCCAACTTCAATAAAACATATTTAACATTGCATTGTAGTGACATGCCCGAGTCTCAAACTCAGTTATTGGAGGTATGTATTGTCTACTAGCCATTGTCTAATTTGACAGGACAAAGTTGGGGCCCAAGTGGGTAGTAGCTGGTTAGGCTGGGCTCAGCTGGGCTTTAGGTGGGCTCAGCTGGACTTGGGCTTTTGCCAATATCTGCAACTCTACAGACCTGTATCTGTCTTAAAATCAACTGGAATCTTCACTGCGGATCAATATGAAATAATTAAATGCATATTAAACGAAATTAGTGAATAATGCTTTTAAAAATTTAGGGTGCCAAAACTTCAGTCTCAACTGTATATATACCAGTTTATATTTTTAAATATTTTGTACATTAATAAAAAAAAATGTATTTCTAATATATGACCTCTAGCGATCTATCCATTTATCCATCTATTAATCTACAATGAGTTTGAGCCGTACAGGCTCCGAGCTGACGTGATATGCTCTGTTGTCAATCAAGTTTGAAACCCTTGATACTCGGAGCTGATTGGAAGGTTTGAATGAGTCGAGCGGGAAGATGCAGATTTCGATAAATGTTGCGAACAACGGACTGTTTCACTTTTTGCTTTATGATAGTTATGTAAAATGTTTTCCTGAGCGTTAAGGACTAAATTAAGAGATTTCAGACGGACAAGGATGAAAGACTTGTTGCTGACGTGTGTTTTTTGGGGATTGAGTGTGTGTTCTGTTGAGTTTAAACCAGTGGTGAGTTTCCACTGAAACCAGAGCAAGATGCCGATGGAGACTCAGACCGTATGAGACATGAAACCCAGTGTTTTCTGTGTGTGCAACTCTGGGCTGTTTTTGTTTGCGCTTACAGTTATTCTAATGATATGGAAGTTGTACAGGTGATCAATCGTTCAAAAACATATATTCTGATGAAGATGGCATGTCTATCAAACATTATTATTTTATTTGTTTTCATCCCTAGTGATTTTTATGTGAACCAAATTCAGTTAAAAAGCATAGTTTTGACTAGTGCAAGTGTCAATACTTGATTTGTGTAAACATCGCATACATTATTTTGTATTCACACCCCCATTGATGATAATAATGTTAATAGCCTAATTTAATTCTCTCCATACTAATTTATTTACTTTCATAGATGCCCCCTTGTTTAGTGCAAGGACATTTCTTTGCTTGCATCAGG
This sequence comes from Amia ocellicauda, assembly GCF_036373705.1. Classification (NCBI taxonomy): domain Eukaryota; kingdom Metazoa; phylum Chordata; class Actinopteri; order Amiiformes; family Amiidae; genus Amia; species Amia ocellicauda. The sequence continues at coordinate 27,873,746 of NC_089854.1, read as the reverse complement.
AAGAGTCAACGGAATATTCACTGTGTGTTTCAGTGTTAATTACTGATGAAGAGGAGGACACAGCCCTTCATCTGACAGTGTGTTTCAGTGTTAATTACTGATGAAGAGGAGGACACAGCCCTTCATCTGACAGTGTGTTTCAGTGTTAATTACTGATGAAGAGGAGGACACAGCCCTTCATCTGACAGTGTGTTTCAGTGTTAATTACTGATGAAGAGGAGGACACAGCCCTTCATCTGACCGTGTGTTTCAGTGTTAATTACTGATGAAGAGGAGGACACAGCCCTTCATCTGACAGTGTGTTTCAGTGTTAATTACTGATGAAGAGGAGGACACAGCCCTTCATCTGACAGTGTGTTTCAGTGTTAATTACTGATGAAGAGGAGGACACAGCCCTTCATCTGACAGTGTGTTTCAGTGTTAATTACTGATGAAGAGGAGGACACAGCCCTTCATCTGACACTGTGTTTCAGTGTTAATTACTGATGAAGAGGAGGACACAGCCCTTCATCTGACACTGTGTTTCAGTGTTAATGGCCCCGGGGTGGAGGCGCTCGTGCCGTTTTCATACAGTCGCATGTGTTTAGTTTCCACTGGACTTTGCGCGTCTGAGTCTCTGTCTATTGACAATCCATGAATCTTCTACAAGTATATAAATAGTTTTATATTATTTTAGTTGTACTTGTTAAGTTGTAGTTTTTAGCAAAAGCTATCGTACTGGGACGAGATACGTTCAGAAAACAGTGCTGAATACAAGGCAGTGTATTTGCGGCGTGTATTAATGACTTGGAGAGGATCTGCAAAGAGGAGTGGGAAAAAATCCCTCCTGAGATGTGTGCAAACCTGGTGGCCAATTACAAGAAACATCTGACCTCTGACCTCTGACCCAAATACTTATTTCCCTCATTAACATGCAAATCAATTTATAACTTTTTTGAAATGCATTTTTCTGGATTTTTTTGTTGTTATTCTGTCTCTCACTGTTAAAATACACCTACCATTAAAATTATAGACTGATAATTTCCTTGTCAGTGGGCAAATGTACAAAATCAGCAGGGGATCAAATACTTTTTTCCCTCACTGTATCGATATAAATAAGTTGTGATTATAAATACATTGCATACACCTGTAAGCAGACCTAATGTCATGCGTAACTGGTTTGTTTGAGCAGATTTGTTTAATTCCCGGCATGCATTTAGTTTAGGCCTCCTTTTCGCCCACATATGTGACGCACTTAGGCCTCCTAAAACCGCAAATGTGAACGGGGTCTCAAAAAAAAGCCGGACTAAATTTGAGGCGGCCCAGGGCCAGCCTAATAAGTGTGAACGGGGTCTAAGTGAACGCACTTAGGCCTCCTAAAAGCTCAACTGTGAACAGGGTCAGAAAAAAAGCCAGCCTAAATTGGAGGCGGCCCAGGGCCAGCCTAATAAGTGTGAACAGGGTCTTGGTCACTTTGCCAGGTCAAATGCAAATACAGAACTAATCTGTATCCCTGCTTTAAAACATCACATTAGGAGAGGTAATTCTGTGGTTATTGATATTAACATTTTTATGTGTTTAGTGTTCTGTGGAGATCTCTTATAAGACACAGGAGGTCCACACTTTACTGAAGCGTTGCCACCAATTCCCAGTTTAATAGACAACTTTTTTTTTTTCTTAACCCACTAAAAGATAAAGCTTTTCAAAAAACATCCTCTCCCCTGATAATTACAGCCTGGCAGGTGTGATTAAACAGCTAACCAATCTGCTGTGTCACAGGGAAGGCAGAGCTAACTTCATTATCACTAGAAGCGTGACATTAGCAGAGCCATCACAGTGTTGATCAGGGGCAGTAAGTGTGGGTCATAATCGTGTCTCAGACAAGCTTTCCCCTCTTGATCGAGGTGCTTGAGTCTGGACTGGAGTTCAGATTTTTCCAAAGAACCGAATCACTTGGAGTGCCAAATCACCAAGATGAACAAATAGAGGCTGATGATGACAGATTAATAGCTTTATTTTCCGTATGTAATTAATATTGGGTCTATGTCATTAGGAAGTTTGAAGAACTAAATGGTTGTTCTGTTCGTTTAACTGCCAACCTTTGCACGACTTCACATAATTGTACTTTCTGTTCTAATTTGGCAGCTCCTTTCCAGGAATCCCTAATATCAAACACTAATCAGGGACATCCAATGTATTATTTGGATTTTCCAGGGATACAGCAAATCGTTTTGTTTTTTTCTTGTCCTCATGAGTGAAATTAGTTGGTGGTCACGTTTAAACAGAACCATCAATGTGTACTTTACATGGAAAATGGATGAATAAATAAAAAAAGAAATACATGAAACAGTCGGAGATTAGTCTCAGACTCTTATTTTTGTCTCTGTATAGCATGTGGACTGTAATTCAACAAAGGATCCTGGTTTAAAATATCCTAACCAACAACCTTGGCATTTGCAGTAGCTTTCTCTCCCAGTGTTTCTGTCGGTATATGCACCTCTAATGTTTCATTTCTGGAAAACAAATCTTCACAGAAACATACTGATTTACAAAATAAATAAATAAATAAATGCCATCTCTCTACATTTCTGAAGCTCCCAGCTCCCTTTTCTTGGCATTGCAGTTAACAAGCTCACTTCATTTAAAACTCTACTATTCAGCAGGGGCCATTGTAGGATTTTGAATATGGGGGGGCCATAAGGGGGCCATGATTATTATTTAGGGGCTGACATCTGCTAGGTGGGTCTGGGGGAGATTTTTTGTAAAATGGGTTTTAAAAACTCAGTTTGTAAGCTAAGATTGAAGCAAATTACAAGGATAAACTCGGCTATTCATAACAATCCAGCAAAATTGTACCACCATATTTGCTACCATTTGCTAGTGATAAAATTATTTTAAAATTGACATTAACACAATAGACAACAGTGATTCCTTATTGTCGTTAACACAATAGACAATATAGACAACTTCTCCACCCACCTCACCCGCAAAAGTGCTTCAATATGGATACGTCCCTGAGCATTTGTTCAGTGCAAGAGGGAATGGTATTAGTGAACAAAATAGGGTCCCCTTAATATAAAAAAATAAGAAAATGCCTGATTGGACAAAATGGGTACACAACCCAACATCACTGGAATGCATTATTAACACTATACATTAAGAAGCCCCTTTTAACCCATCAGTTAAAGTTACTGCTCCACTGATAATGAGTTGAGATAACCAGAGCCAGCTAGGGCTACCATATCTGAACTGTCAATAAAGAGGACACTCCAAAAGGTGGGGGATTGGAGGTGTAAACAACAAAGTGTTATGACCTCAAACAAATATTTACATGCAAAAAAAAATCTATTTATTAATGTCTGAACAATAAGTTATGAGTGTAACATTCAATCCCTGGACACTTATGTAACATTGTATACAGTACAAATATATAAAAATAGGTTAAATTAAAAACAGCACTTCAATACATGGTTGTATGGCAAAAAGGTGCTAAAATGCTTTACCAAGAAATGCTTCACAAACACTTTTGAGCTAAAACATAATTTATAACAATCAATAATAAACAATAAATAATATGATACAAAAATGATAGCATGTTTGTTTTAGTTAATAAATTAATGTATATATTATTAACTTTGTAGATTAACGTGATTATATGAAGACAGTTTTACACTATAACAAGGTAACAGCAACAGCTAAACACTAGTGATGTGAGAATATGTCCAGTCTGCTGTGACCCGCTCTGTCACTGCTGTCAGTGTTTCTTCAAAGGAAATCTCTAAAACATCCTGTTGATTTTCTATTCATAATCGACTTTTCTCTGCCGTCAGTCACTCACTCGCCCTTCTCGTGTCAACCTAATATTCCTTTGTTATAGATTGTTAACGCCCCAACGAAATAAAACCTTCCTGATTGGTTGGTGTAGTTTTTACAGAGGCCATTCATGTATTAACAACCAATAGTTGTTCAAAAAGGCTTGACATAGGCGTACACTATCACCTCACACGTCATCATTTGTGTCTGATGGAGCTGCAGCGCTGCCGGAGCGGAAGGGTTAAACTCGCACCGGACTGTAGTTCAGTGCTGGGAAAAGCATGAGCAAGGCACATCACATTTTAGATCATTACAAATCCGACCGGACAGAGATTAAAGTCTGGTAAAAACTGGATGTATGGTAACCCTAAACTAGTGTAGCTTAGCTATCACCATTCATCAAATTGTCAATGTTGTAGTAGAAATAAAATTCAGCACAGCAAGAGTATTTAAAACGATCAACTTACCATGAACTGTCTTGTCTTGAAACGGATCTGTAGTAGCTGTGCGCATGAGCAGTGGAGAGCAGACTAAATCTAACACTGTGGCGGCCAACAAAGCCAGGGAGGCAGACAGTCTGTTCTTAAGAACAGTGTTCTTGTCATATGTTCTCTATTTTGACGGACTCTTCTTTTATTTGTAATATGATTGAGATGTAAGGACACGTAAAATAGTCTATCTAAATATGTGAAAACAATTAGGATAATTCAATTATAGCCTACACATGGGTTACATCTCGGAAACTGACCCGTTACTCACTGTTAATGAATTAAGATCTACTCCCTAAAGCACCTTGGCTGTAGAGCTACCTGTATGAATGTAATGCTAATGTATTATTGTTATTATTATTATTATTATTTCTTGGCAGACGCCCTTATCCAGGGCGACATACAAAATATAAGCGCAATACAAAGTGCAAGAATACAGTTCAGTACAAGGCATCAAACATTACAAATTCCAATTTACATTATACAAAGCAATTCAAAGCATAATACATTTTACAAATTCCAATTTACATAAGTAAATACAATAAGTGAGGTCATACATCATGGAAAGTAAAAAGCTGAGTGCTGTCAAGATGTTAGGTCACAGTCAAGGGCTATGGGAAAGGGAACAAATGGAAATCAATAATACAAGTATTAGTAATGTAAGAAGCATGATAACATGTTGTGAAGTGCTATCTTACAGGAGACTAAGAGGACTAATACTACAAGTACTGTCTGAAAAGATGTTTCTTGAGTAAGTGCCGGAAGGAGGTCAAGGACTCTCCTGTTTTGACTTCGGTGGGAAGGTCGTTCCACCACTTAGGGGCCAGGGATGAGAAGGAGCGGCTCTGGAGGAAGGGGAGTGGAGAGGAGGCAGAGTTAGTCTTCTGGCGCCGGAAGACCACAGTGATCTTGAGGGGATATATGGAGAGACGAGGGTCTGCAGGTAACTCGGTGCAGTGTGGTCGAGACAGCGGTAGGTGAGGGTCAATGTCTTGAACTGAATGCGTGCTGGTATCGGGAGCCAGTGGAGCAGTGGAGTAGCGTGTGTGAATCGGGGCAGAGAGAATACCAGACGAGCCACAGAGTTCTGAATGAGCTGGAGCGGCGGGTAGTAGTTGCAGGCAGGCCCGCCAGGAGGGAGTTGCAGTAGTCCAGGCGGGAGAGGACCAGTGACTGGACAAGCAGCTGAGTCGAGTAGTATGTTGCTCAGGAGGAATCTGCATGTGTGTGTCAGCATGGTAATGTGCTGGGTGTAGGAGAGTGCAGGATCAAGGGTGACTCCTAGATTTTTAGCGGAAGAAGAAGAAGAGAGTGTGGTGGATTCCAAGGGGATTGAGATGGAGAGATCAGCAGAAGGTGTGGAAGAGTGGGGAAAAAAGAGGAGATCTGATTTGTAGAGGTTGAGCTTGAGGTGGTGTGAGTGCTTCAAGTCGGAGATAGCAGACAAACAGGAAGAGATGCAAGAGGGGATGAGAGGGTCAAAAGAGGGAAAAGACAGGAAGATCTGGGCATCATCCAAGTAGAAGTGGTAAGAGAAACCATGGGATGCGATGAGGGGGCCCAAGGAGCGAGTGTAGAGAGAGAACAGGAGGGGGCCCAGGACGGAGCCTTGGGGTATGCCTGTGAGGAGAGGTTGGTGGGTGGATGAGGAGCCTTGCCATGTCACTTGGTAGGTCTGGTCGTTGAGGTAGGAGGAGAACTAGGTGAGAGCAGTCCCAGAGATTCCAAGGTCAGCGAGGCAGGAGAGGAGGATGGAGTGATCGACAGTGTCAAATGCTGCAGAGAGATCAAGGAGAATGAGGACTGAGGAGAGGGAGGCCGCCCGAGTACAGCTGAGGGAGTCAGTGACTGTCAGGAGAGCCGAGGAGGCGAGAAGGGAGAGGGTCCAGGGCACATGTTGTAGGTTTGTGACGTAGGAGAGAGGAAAGTTCAGACTGTTGAAGAGCTTGCGGATGTCTGCAATCTTGGAGGAGAAGAAGGAGGCAAAATCATCTGCAGTGAGAGACGAGGGAGGAGGAGGGGGAGTAGAGTTTGCGGGGGTGGTTGACAGTGGATTCAAAGAGTGACTGGAAGTAAGACTTCTTGGTTGAGGTGAGTGAGGAGGATAATGTAGACAGTAGAGAGCAGTAGAGTTCGAGGGCAGCTGGGAGTTGGGTCCTTTTCCACTTCTGCTCAGCGGCACGCACACTAGTTCGGGTTGAGTGGAGAACGTAAGAGATGCAAGGCTGAGGAGGGGAGGGTCGGACAGGATGAGACATGAGAGGACAGAGAGAGTCAAGGGAGGAGGTGAGGGAGGAGAACAAAGAGGAGGTAGCGCAGTTGACAGATAGATGGGAAAAACAGCCAATGGAAGGTAAGATGGTGAGAGCAGTGGAACCAAGGGTGGAGGGGGAGACGGAGCGGAGATTACGGCAGAAGGTGACAGAGGGAGTGGGTGGGGTAGGGAGGGAGGGGAGAGAAAGGGAGAAGGAGATGAAGTGGTGGTCTGAGATGTCCATGGGTGTCACGGGGAGTGTCAAAGGGGAGCAGCCTCTAGAGAAGATGAGGTCTAGCTGGCGGCCTGCCCTGTGAGTGGGGGGACACAGGGAGAGACAGAAGTTAAAGGAGTGAAAGAGAGGAAGAAATCCAGCAGAGTGGGAGGAGTTGGAGAGGTGGATGTTAAAGTCTCCCAGGAAAATGGCAGGTGAGGACAGCAAGGGTAGGGAGGAGAGAAGAAAGTTGAGTTCATCCAGGAAGGAGGCGAGTGGACCGGGAGGACAGTAGAAAACTAGAAGGAGGTGAGAGGGAGAGGTGAGTTCCACTGCGTGGAGTAGAGGGGAGGGAGGAGGAGGGGAGAGGCAGGGAGATGAGGTTAGAGGGATTAGGGAAGCAATGGCGTACAGATACATGCCAAGAAGATGGAGAGAGCAGGACGGGAACTGGAGAGATTGTCGGAGAGATGGGAGAGATTGCTATTGTGTTAAGAATAACTTAATTCTTACAATCAATAAAAATATTCTATCAAGTGGTGTGTATTAATAGTTCTCATCATTAATACACAGTACAGATGTGGTGTGTAGCCTACACTTATAATAGCCTACTCATGTGTTCACAGCAAACAGAAAAAGGCAGAGATAGTGAAAACTGGAGAAGGGCATTCATGCATATTTCGGGAATCCACTCTTGGTCGTGGCTCACCACCTAATGTGTCCTTAATTGTTGTGAATATAAGTAGAAGTTTTAAGGACAAAATAATGTAGGCTAGCCTGCATGTCAGATCAAATACGATATGATCACATACCTGAAGATTGATGCTGTGACATGACTTCCTATTCACATAATCCCCCTTATGTTCTCCCAGGTGCACTCTAATGGGGATATGCGTACAGTCAATCGCACCAATCACCCTCGGGATTCCTATTGGAAAAAAGTTGTTCTGTATATAGGCCCAGGCTATGCATATTAAAAATAGATCAAGTATTTTTATATTGCGAATTACATGCGAATGCATAAAAAGCCTCTTTGGTCTTTGGAACGCTTAAATGGCCAGAGAACAGAACAAATCCATCCAAAAGTTCAGTGAGAGCAAGTATCACCTCGCAAACTGCATGGCAGACAGTATTCCTGCTCAGAGGTTCAGCATCACCAATGTAATACAGGAAGTGTCCGCTGGCAAAATATTGCAAAGCAAGTGAGGTAATTACTCCGGCAAGTGGCAATGGAGACGTCTGGCACTAGAAGCCGGCAAAGATACTGAATTCCCTCAGATGAGAATCAATATCTTTCATAGAGAACATCATCGGGGTAAGCTAGAGGAGTTGCACAGTCTCTATACACTGTCGCCCTGCAGAGTGAGCCTCTCACAATCCGTGCCCAATGTCGCTTGGGTCTTCCAAATGTGTCAGTGTTATGACGAATCCAGTGACCACTAGGATTCTTGTGACCAGGTGGATGTGTGCATGCACCAGCAGCAATCCCCACTATCTGCCTATGGGAGCGCATGGTCACTTGCTCCTTCTTAAACGTGTGGAGATATCATACTTCAGCGACATAAATGCAGTATGATCTTCTAGATTTTAATTTACTTATTTATTTGTAAGTAATTTAATTCCTGACAGCTTTTCACAACTATCACACACACAGGTGAAGCAATAACATAAACTTTGAACTTTAAAGGAGATAGTAATGGTCAATTATTTGCCATCTGAATGCACTCTAAACCACTTTTGTGACTCTGGTGTGTATTTGCTCTCAATAAGGAAGGGGCCACCATTTTTTCCAAAGGGCCCACTGTAAAATTTGGTGACCCCCCTGTAAATCAAGCAGGAGTTCTCCAAAAATGCCCAAACTTTTACTGCTAGTGTGTCCCCCTCCAACCTGCATACTCAAACACTTTTGTGACTCTAGTGTATATTTGATCGCAATAAGGAAGGGGTCACCAAATAAGAAATTCATATAAACTAGAGTGTCTCAATGCGTTTTTTCTGGTCTGTGAAAAATACAAGTACATCGTACAATACATAAATTGAATTACCTACATTAATCCGTTGCGTTAGTTTCTCTTTTTTCATTAGCAGATACCCTTACTCGGGTGACTTACACAAAATATATATTTTACAGTAAGAGCAGATCAAATACAGAATAACATCAGTACTAAGAAGTGCAACATTAACTATGTATATAAAGTTTGATAACCTATAGTAAGAGTACATATACTTACATCGTATAGTAAGTGTAACTAACACATCTCAACAGACAATTTGTATAGTTGCTGTTGTTTTTAAACAATCATTCAGCATGCACAATTGCACAAAGAAACCCGTGCGCTCGCTGTTTGCAGCAGTGCGCATGCGCTATTGACAATGACGCGCTTTGCGCCGCGAGCGAGTGACCACGCGCTCCCACAGGCAGACAGCGGGATTGCTGCGGCGCATGCGCACATTCACCAGGTCGCAAGAATCCTAACGGTCACTGAATTCGCCGTAACGGCGGCATTTTCCCCGACGACATTGTGTGCGCAGCGGCGCTGCTTGTATAGGGTGGCATCGCGTTAACCACCAAGATACCCTGCTCGCAGCCGCTTACAATGCAGCGCCAACTGCCATGACAGCACACCTCGGGTCAAACTTATCCACCTTTCCTAGCTAATCGGGAAGTTGAGGTGGGAGCTGCGCCACGGCAAGGATATACAGGTATGTTACTGGTATATATATATATATATATATATATATATATATATATATATATATATATGACTTCATACCAGTGATATTAACTGATACCACAGTTCTTATTAACTCTAATTTACAAATATAGCCTACACACACATCTTTTTTTTTTTTCGTACTGTGAACCCCCCACCTGTCTTTTCGAATCACCTATTTCAAGCAGCGTCGCTGACAGATATATTTAGATGTTTGGTTTTAAATAATAATTTATATTTTCAAATGTATTATTTTCAACGGCGCATAATTAAAATAGTAATAATAATAATAATCCCTCACCGGTGTTTTAAATGTAGTTTTTGGAGGAGTTTAGATTTCTTGTGAGTTTTCAGTGTGGACGCCAGAGGGCGCCGTAAGATCAGTGACCAGTTTATCTACATGTTAACACACATTGCGCAATGAAACGACTGTCATTCCGACACAAAAGCCACTGTCATAGACCTGTTGCAATGGTCTGATAAAAATAGGCATAAAAAAATGTTATTTTCACTTTAACCTTAAGCAATAGAAAGCAGAGAGAAAAACTGACATGAAATTGCTGTGCATATAAAACCCCTCTGATGATGATGATGATGATGATGATGATGATGATTATTATTATTAGTAGGCCTAGCATTCTAGTATATTTGAGCTTAAGTTAGATTTTGAAGTGAGAGGCAGTTTTTGTTTTGTTTTGTTTCTACCCTGGCCTTCATAGAAAAGCATGGAGACTACTGATTTTCAGTAATCTGTGATGGTCACTAATAAACTGTTGTCACACTACACCATCTAATCATGGCCTCAACTGTCTAGTGTGAAAGCAGCTGCAGTGTGCATTAACCTACACACTTTCATACAGCAAGTTAGATTAATTTAGGAGCCCTGAGCTACTGGATCAGCTCCTTATTCGATTAACTAGTTGACAATACGTTACATATTCTGGTAGTAGACTATGTACTGTGTAAAAAAAACACACACAAAAAAATCTTCAGAGTGTAAAGGCTAAAGTGATTCCCTTCCTCCCTTCAACATGTGATGTTGCAGCAGCCAAACACTTTGTTTTCATGTTTTCCTTTAAGGATTTCTGAAGCATTTATCACATTTTTACAAAAATCCATTTGTTCACACACAAGGGAGCAGATTGTGATCTCTCTTAATCCTGGTTCCTTTTCCTCGGCCCGATCAGACACAGCAAAGCGGCACATGAATTAAAGACCAAGCCCTGCGCTCATCCTGTGTCTCGCAGCCTTGAACTTCCTGTCTGTGTGTTACAAAGGGGAGACCGGGCACAGAGTGACACCCACAACCAAAATAACGTCAGGGAAAAGCTCCTTTTGAAAGGACACAATGCTGACACTTCGTCACATGCTTAGTTCATAAAAAAAAAAAAAAAAAAAAAAACCTGGGGCAAGTCAGAAAATACTTTTCAACAATGATTGCAGATTTTGTTTTTGCTTTATAATTTAATTTATTTCTTGCACTACAGCCCTGAAAATGGTCACACCCACAATCTTTATCCGTATACCATAAATATATTAATAATGGCAGTGTTTCAGTTTGAAATGCTTTCATCTTAGGTTTCAAAATCAAGCCTGAAGGTCCATTTTAATGTAATAAAAGTACACACTCAATGGATTTGATAGAGCAAAGATCAAAGAACTCCAGTCTGATGCACAAATGGATCAGCACCTTAAACATTAAACCACACCCCCAGTCAACACCACATTCTCAATTGTTCAGACTGTGGACTTATTGGTTTGGCCCAAAATAAAATTGGCCCGCTTCACTGGATTCCTTTTCTCTCTGTCGTACTTGACATACAAATATGGAAACAGTGGAAGAAAACAAGACCTTTGCCCTAGTAACAAAAACAACTCCATTAAACAATCACTGCACTGTATCAGTAGCCAAGGCAGAACTGTAGAAGTGTTTACTAGGCTCTGGTTTAGAGATTTAATAAAAGGAAAAAATACGTAATGATTTACCAAAGCTTTGAAATATGCAAGTATAAATTTGGTCAACAAAAAAGGCTTTGACACTATAAATCTTGGATAATCACACAATCTGATCCAACGCACCACCTGATAAGAAGTTGCTCACCACCAGTGCTTTTAAATTCACCTGCCATTGTGTTCTTATAGGAAATGAGTGATGGGAAATTCAGCCCTCCATGGGAGTGAGGCTCGAGATCAGTTTCCTACATAGAACAATGGAGAAATTAATTTTGCTCAAATTCAATTATAAATTAATCTGGAACATGGTATATCCTTCTCTCATTGTTTCCGGAGCCCGGGGGACTTTGAATGTTCCTAGATTGTGTTCAATGACATTACTTACAAAAACAAATGGGCAGGATAATAACAGAATTATACATTACATTATATATTATTTGAATTTAAAATAACCCTCTTTTATGTCAAGCACTAAATCCTCACATATATGGAAATAATATAATCATTATGCCTATTTTGTTCTTCAAGGTAAAAGGCTGAATTTGTTTTCTGGACACAATATTTAAGCAATGTTGCTGTAGAATTAATTTAATTTGCCTGTTAATTATTGTTCAAAGATTTGTGTGCAATTATGTGGTCAGCCTAGTAGACTCAATTATTAATAATTGCAGTATATCTGAAATGTAATCGGATTGTGGTATTTTAAATATTGAGAACAATTTCCTTTCCTTTAATCTATTTAAAGTGGGTCTGTCATAGAAACAGCAGAAGCAAATGCAGTTGAAGGGCTTCCTGAACACATCAATCCTTTCAGCTCATTTGGTTTGTTCTTAATCCACACATTGCACAATAACCTCACTACTTGAACTCTGACATCAAGACTAACCATAGTTCAATTGCTTTACTTTAATCCCGGAAAATATATAGTGCATTGAGAGCCATAGTTTTGCAAGAATCCATTGAATAACATGCTTAACCTGTATTGTAAACTTATTTCCCTTTAGTTCAAATCCTGACCTGTAACTGCGTAATGTCTCCTTGCTTTTTATAGATCCTGCAGTATACCAGTTGGTCCCATGCAGAATAACCAAGTCCAGCCAGGTGAGTGGAACCAGAACTGAACAGCCCCGTCTTTGCAGTGCAGGTACATCCGATATTCCTATAAACTGCACCACAATCAGACAGGCACTGACTTTTAAAACCTGTGTATTCCCCTCGGCCCTGTTATCTGTACATAAATACATACATTACGTCCAAACTGACTTCACAAGGATAAGCATAATTGAGTGTCATTTAAAATGAACTAGTTCTATTCAGTGTTCAAAGATTTATGTTAGGGATCCCTTCACAGTTCTTTCCTCATGCTGTGGTCTAGTCCGTAAAATACTGCAGGGAAGTTAATACTGCCATCATTTTTACACTCCATTTCTTTTGTTATAAAAAAAAAAACAGTGTTTGAAAGGCAATTGTGAAACGCAAATGCGATGAAAAGAAAAGAGGATTGTAATGGGTCACTTTTTATTTATTTATTTTTTTTTTTTTAAGTAATTCACACATATTAGAAATCCAAAAAAGGAAATGCTTGCAATAAATGGGTGTATTGTTTGAATTATATACAGTACAAGTATTCACAAAATTATGCTTAAAAAAAAAAAAAAAGTGCCATAGCTGAAATATCCAACCAGTTACAGTCAAGGGGTCAATTACTCACAGAATATCCACATTTGATAAGGAAGGCTTAAATCACCATCCAATATCACTGAATGCCTAAAGCAAAAAATACAAGACACTTTCAAAAGAGACAATTTTAACAAAAAGTACAAATTACATTTCAAAAGCATTTCATTTTCTGTTGTTTATTCTGAACTTGTACAGTACAGAGGTTTGCTGCCTGCCCCCTATGAAAAGTAGGTAAAATGAACATGGATTTTTATATAAATGACCCAAGAGGGAGGGAGATAACCCCATTCATATTATTTCCAGACTGCAACACATAACATACATTTTGAGAGCACAGGCAGTGAACATGGTCATAATACCCCCAATAATAATGAGGTTAGAAATTGAGAAAGTTGACTAAAATGCACACTGTAAATGCACTCCGCTATGGTTTCAATCAATTGCCACCTCACAAACGTCTTGCATCAGAGGATTCAACTGGGAGAGGAAAAAAAGTCTTGTCTCCCGTTGCATCATTCAAACAAAGACCAAAGTGTACATTTAACTTTTTACATCAGTTAAAAGACTACATGTGCAGGAGGCGATGGCTATTACAAGTTTCAAAAGGCAACCAAATGAATTAATTCTCCCTAGCTGCACCAATTATGCACCACTGTGCAAAATGTTTTGTGCAAAATGCTAATTTAAAAATATATATAGTTCGTATCACCAAACACTTAATTCAGGTATACATTTGGTGACCAGTTAATGTCCACAAACTGGTCTCTGTTGAAAAATATAATGGTTTTAGATTTGACCAAAAATTGACACCTTCCACATTACTATGAATACTGAATAATTAATGTGCACAAGTTTGAATAAAAATGGAAGAGCAATCAGGGTAATTCCTGGATCAATACTGGAAATGTAAAAAATAAATACACAATTTCTTGTTCAAAATGCAGACACAAACTGGTTAAAACAATCTTGACAGGATCCGCAGCTCTTTTCAACCACCTTTCAGCTAAAACGTCAAGTGGCTTTGATAGAATATAAGTCTACAAAAGAGGTATGTCATTATTTGCGTATGGAATGTATTGGACTTCTTATTGGCTACAAAAGTTTGAGTTCTTTAATTCATGTTCTTCCAGAAAGATTTATCTTAAGCTGCTTTTGTAAAAATGCTGTCAATTTAAGGAATGAGAACATAAATCCTTTTATAAAAAAAGCAGAAGAAAGTGAGTTGCCTAGTGTCTCAGATTGTTTTTAGAACACAATGTGGCTGTACAAAAAAACCCAATAGAAGACTGAAAACTGTTCACGGTGGCTGAGCTGTGTGCAGGCAAGTATGTAACCATCTGAGAAACAGCTCAGCCATTACAAAGGTCATTGCTAGAAAATGGTAAACGACACACTATTGAATTCGTAAACTTTTGGCTGTCGGTTGTGCCCTTCGGCTGATAGAAAATTATCTCCGATTCCCATTCTTTTAGTGCACAAGAATTAGTTTATCCTTTTAGAAGTAAAAAAAAAAAAAAAAGTTTAGAGAATTCTAATGCAGTATTGGTGGGTCTTTTCATACATCTCTGAGACTGTCCGTTTGTGGACTTCTGTAGAGGTATTTCCAAATAGCGTAATAATGTACTGCTGCTGCCAAGGCAACAAAGATGTGCCAGATAGCGTGGGCAAATGGAATAATCCCGTCACACTTGAAAAAAAACACGCCGAGACAGTAGATAAGTCCTCCCCAAGCCAGCTCTTGAAGTCCTTCCGTGTTATTCTAAAGAAAGGGGAAGACGAACACAGAAGAGAATTCAACAATTTTCCATGTAATAACTTCCTTTAAATGTTTTTTTTTTTTTTTTTTTCAAGATTTGAGTTATGTTGCATAATTTCTGAGCTGGAGTTATTTTAATTATACTTTTTAAAGAGAGAATAGGCCCATATTAATGGAAATAAATCTGAAAGTAAGCTTCTAACATGCATCTTTAAGTGCCGTTTTTTTATTGATTGTTTCTGTGGCATTGAAGTTAACCGCATTTAACGGCATCCTTATATTCAAGAACAAAACAAATCATTTATATCACTGCAAAGCCAAATATAAGGGAGATGACATTTATAATATCCATCTGTGATGGTTCAGTGTTTGGCTGCATTTAAGTGAGGATTTAGTGTTGTGGATTAAAAGCAGCCGAAAATACGATGTGCTACTGCTTGAGAAAATGCAATTTTGTAACATTCTGCACATGATGAAGAGATGAGTTTTTACAAAACTAAACAGGCAGTCCAGGCAAATTAAAGACCATGTTTTGGAGTCTATCATTTATGTACATGTTCACAGGGGAACAGCAAATAACTTAATAGCCTTCTTGACACTTTCTAATGGTCAATTTAATAACATCCAAGATACGGTTGTTCTACACTTCCTGTATCTTCCACAAGGTCTTATTCTTCAGCAGTTAGAATTGTATTACTTAAAACTCAAAATTAAACAGATTTACAAAGAATGTACAGCAGCATTAATTTTAGATTACGCTTTGGTCAGTTTTAAACCAGAGTGGTAACTTAAAGTTAACACTTGGGCACGAATTGAAACCACTCAAAAATAAGAATCTCTTAATCGTGTTGCAATTTATACATAATAAAAGTTGATCATGATTTTTGTTTTTGTTTTTGCACAAACTGAACAAAAACTGGGTTGAATTTTCACCTTGAGCTTAAAACCTACAGCTGCAGTTCCAATTCAGAAGTGTTACCATTTAGTAAATGTCAGTGTTATTTCCAGATATAGCTTCTTCTTATGGATGTTGTTCCCAGTTACAGCATTAACTCTGTGAGCTATGCCCAGATTAGAGACTAAATGAAGTAACAGACGCATACAGACGCATACAAACCACTACATTTTCTGAATCAGAACTGCAATTTGCCATAGTCATAACTGAGGTACTATTACAGAATACAGGAACAGTTTTTGTAAGAAAGTGGGCTACCAAGAAAACATGAGAAATAACAAAATTTGCCAATATTGAGATTTATGTAAATTCTTTAAGGATAAGGAAAAAACACCCACTTATGCAATGGTTTTGTTAACGACTACATCTCCCTTTCATTTGGCTTTAATCATCATCATTAACTGTCATTCTAGAAAAAGGCATCTCATTACAGAAATATCCAGAGTGCTACAGAAGCTTTGCCCCATTTGAAATGCAAAAGAAAAGTTATGAAAATTGGAGAAGAAAAAAATCAAATGCATACGGTACCATTGATGTCACAACCAATGCAGGAAAAAAACCCATTGTTAGATAGAAGGCGAGTTCAACAAGTTTATACCTATAAAGAACAACACACTTTAAATATTTGAGCTGATTTGATCAGTTTCTGTAAAAAAATAAAAAACATTTAAAAGCTTTTTTCCTACAAAGACAAAGGGTTGAATCGAAGTTAGTGGTCCTTTTATTGGGATTTCAGGAATGGAACCTATAAACAACCCAGAAACCTTGACATTTCTTATTTTATATGCACTTTATAGGAAGTAAAGAATTAATATACTGATACAGTATGGCTTTTTCACTGGAATTAGGTTTATTTTTTTAAATCAGGTTTTTGTTTTTCTTCAAATTTGATAAACATTCACTAAAATGAACAGCTAACTTCAATTACCCAATATGAATAGTATATGAAAAGTTAATCCAGGTGTTTACTGACATGCAGGGGGATGGTACGTATGTAGCACAGAGCAATGGATTGTGGGAAACTGTAGCAGCAGACCGTTAGACGTATATTTTAAGATCTAGGTCATGTGTATGCTAGATTTCACAGAGCAGTAAAGCTTGCTTAGAGGCAACTGTCCAGTGATGTCAGGTATGTCCAATATGCCCAACGTCTTAAATATTTGCAAGTGTGATCGGAGTGGGGTGGATTCAAATCTTAAATTGGATGCACTGAAATTGAGTTGGTCTAAAACAGTTTTCTTCATTTGAATGTTTGAGACATGACAAGAGTAGATTTTACTATTTAAGTATAATGCAAAGTACCCTGGTGTGACAGCAATGTAAATCTTCCTCTGAATCTGTAGGATTTCTACTGGGGCTCATTAAGAGTTGCGATTGCTCAGAAACAATACTCGCTCCATCCTCCTGCAGTCAAAAATGCTTTGAAACCCACTGGACTTCTCAACCACTCATATATCACATATTTAAAACATTTACAGGACACAAAACAGAGGTACAATTACACATCTATGAAATGGGTCAATATATCAAAACTAAATGGTATTTCTGCTGTTTCACATACAAATGATCAAGCATTACTTTGTACGTTTTGTATGCTATACATTAAAATAGTCATTTAAATATTTTGGCCAGTAACACAATGCATACAATGACTGAACATGGGGAAGAAAAAACACATGCAACTGACATCAGCAATCAATGTAATTTTTATTTACAATAGTCACAAACAGTTTTCAGCAATTTATTGCAAATAGTTCTGTCCATATTTTTAGATTTTTAAAAGTTTTTTTTGTTGGTTTGTTTATAGTGACTTGAATTAAAGTACTCGGCTTGTCTATTTCAAAACAATATTGTCTTGACTATTACAGTCAGTATACTGGTGCAGTAGTTACAGCCATACGAGTATAAAGGCGGAGGTGTAACGGATGACATTAGCAGGCCTTAGTCCTTTCATGCATGTGTTTTTGATTGCCAATATTACTGGCAGGTATAGTAATATGTTACTTACTTTTCATGGTAGTGAAACACATATATAGTTCCTGCAACTGCCATTAACCAGATAAACCATCGCATATGAGATGCTAGGGGCCCAAGCTCACGGAGATTTAACCTGACAAATAAAAAAAAAAAAAAAAAAAAAAAAGGTTTTACACACTTCAGTTCACAGTCCAGTACAGATATGTCATGCATGCTGCTGGCAGTCTCAGGTACTAGGGTGGACTAAATAGGTGGACCGAAGTCCAAGCAGTCTTAGACCAAGGAAGTTGGAAGAGATGCAATAATATAGGGCAAATTTAAAAAGCCCATTAACTACACAGTGAAAGGCTTGCATTATACCGAAAGCACAATTTGTAACCGGAATAAAATAATCTAATTAAAACAATTAACAAGGAAGTCATCACAATGTATTCCACAAGATAGGTTTCCTAATTGTAAATCCTAAAAGAGAGGAGGACAGAAAAGTTAAAATGAAAAACTATAATAACATTAGATTTGGCTCACCATGGAGTATAGGAGGCAGCGATGAAGAAATAGATTACCATTCTGTCACACATATGAAAACAGTGCTCTACTGATCTGCAGGAGAGAAATATACATTAATATACACACGTCATTGAAACATGTGACTAAAGTTCTTTGCAGTAGCTATACAGGTAAAAGGCTAAGATTAAATAAGGTGGTGTATCACTCCCTCATTCAGTCCAGCTTTTTGCTACACCTGGAGAGCATTCAGACTCTTCTACAATAATGGTATTTACTGTAAAATGGGTGTACTCTTGTAATATTGTATATATGTAGTACATTGTTAGCATTTCAGTGGTCAAATCAGTGAAGACGCCCTTATTCTTTTCTACTTAACAACAACATTATTCCAGAGTGGAGATTTGTGGAAATCAACAATCCCTCATTCAAAAAAGGAAAGGTAAATAGAAACTCTTATTCCAGTACAATCTGCATGAAGTATCCATGGCCCTTAAGTGGTGGAACAACCTTCCCACTGAAGTCAAAACAGCAGAGACCCTGAACTCTTTCCGGTGATTACTGAAGATGCATGTTTTCAGACTTTACTTGTAATTAATTAATTCATTCACCTGTAAGATTGCACTTTACAACGCTTTATCATACTACTTGCCTTGCGTTACTAGTACTCGTATTGTTATTTTGATTTCCCCTATGCTCCCTTTCCCTTGGCCCTTGACTGTGACATAACATATTGTCTGCACTCGGCTTTTACAATCCAGGATGCAAGACTTATTGTATACACTTGTGCAAATTGTAATTTGTAAATGGATTATGGTTTGAATTGCACTGTAATATATAAATTGGAATTTGTAATGTTTTATGCCTTGAACTGCACTGTATTTTTGCACTTTGTATTGTGCTTATATTTTGTAAGTCGCTCTGGATAAGGACGTCTGCTAATAAGTAATTTGTTGTCTCTTTTGGGGGGTTACCTACAAAAGTGAAGGTTTTCTTTTTAGACAAAACTTTATAAGAAATAATATCTATAAGCAATAATTATGATCATTATGGTCATACACAGCTTGTGTTTTTGTAGGTGGTGCAGTTGGGACAGCATTTATTTTAAACGACCCTTGTTACAAAAGACACGACAACTTAATTTGTACAGATTGCACTGGAATAAGAAAGTTACTATTTACCTTTTGTCTTTTTTGACTGTGGGATTTTTTACTTGCACAAACTCTCCTCTGTTGTTGGTAAATAGAAAAGAATAATGCCGGCTTCACGGTTTTGCCTGCAGCCACGGACTTAATGTTGTCTTTGCAAACTATAATTACTGTCAAGGAGCAAGACCATGAAACGCTAACACTTGGTTGACTTCATTAGTCACTCAAGTTGCCGTGGAGAAGACAAATACGGTCGTTTGGTAGTTTTTCCGCTATCCGGGAAGTTATGACAACACCTCCTGGAAAACCCAGAACTGGATATTATTTGCAAAGTTTACATTTAAGTTTTAAGTTGCTTGCAGGATAGAATTGATCTGGAAGAGTGGTATGCATATACACTATCAACACAAAGACTCAAAACCATGATGTTTTGAATTTTTGGCATTATAAAAGGTATGGACCAAAAGACTTAAGACAGATTTTGCATTTTCATGTAATAGAAGACCAGTCTAGACACTAAACTTCCTTAACCTCATGTGACTCTTCTTCCAGGAGATGATGTGAAACACTGTAGACACGAGGAAGAGGGCACAGAGCCCCATGCCATACACCCAGGCCGTGAGCTTCTCCCAGCGGTCATCAGACAGGCGGTACAGTAGGGCCGTACCAACGAACGCTGGGACAATAAGGAACTGCAGACAGCAACACAATGAGAAGGTACAGAGGACATTCAAAGGAAAATAATAATGCTAACAGGCTTGGCATCCTGAAAGAGAATTTGAATGAATCAAAATGGGAGTCCACAGCAGAGCTATATTCTTCTAGAGGTAAACACATCTGGTTTTGAATGGCTATGTTTTTCACTAAACGGTCACTGGTTTTAAACAAATGCAGTTAAGTAGCACTTGTGCAATTTGAGCTTGGGAAAGTGATCCTTGATACATGATATATTCCACACAAATAACTTTTTCCTCTCCCCTTCTACATTGCAGTGGGTAATTAAGGTTAACCACAATTAGGTAAGATGAATCCTCTTTAATTAACCTGATATCTTCCCAGTATGTAGGTAAAAGATAAACCGGTGTAGTTATTCCTTAAAAAAAATATAATGATAATAATTAAAATACCTCAAACCTGTCTTCGTATGGCTACAGTTACTTAAACTCTGACAATAACAGTTTGTCAGCTTGTGGGTAAGCTACATGGGAAGATTTTATATACAACATGCAATTATCATGAGATGCCATTATACCACACTGTATTTTCTGCCAGTTAATCACATATCATCCTGACCAGTTACCTCCTGGACAATGGTCTGTGTGATATGAAAACCCATGCCTGCAGGTCATGGTAGGGGCTTACCGCATGTGTGTAGCAATTAGCAGCATGTTCATAGCAAGTGGGCTGGTAGCGGCAGTTAGCTGCAGCTCGGCTGTTCATAAACCTACAAACAATGAAGATGTTAGTGACAGACCACACACGGCAAAAAGGAGCCTAATGCCTCATCTTCGCTGGGCCTCAGAACACACTGCTTACAACACCGTGGTTAACTGGTTAACTGATCTACTTCCACTTTCAGAACATTTTTAACCGTACATGAAAGATCATGCTAATTCTGCTAAAGAAGCACAATGTTTGGGAAACCACACAGTTAAAAGACTTAAAAATATATATACATGTATTTTTTTAGTTTTCCTTCTGAAAATAAAGATGTGCATTAAATTACATTTGTGCATCAAAAATGTAAATCGGAAACCAAAACCATGGAAAGTTTACTTATGAAAAACACTTTCCTACCATAAAAGGAAAAAAAAGAATAACAAACTTCTGAAGACAACATAACTAATCTGTGTTCTGCCTTTACATTACAGGAATGCGTAACAGTTTTATGAACATCTTATTGTGTTCAGGATTACTGAATCACGAGCAAACCACCACTTAACCCTTCATGTCAGTGCTACAATGTCTTCAGTAGACAAGCAACACTGTGTTGCATTAAAAAACAAAAACACTCTTCTTCCTCCATTTGAACATTCCCTTTCCACCATGACCTGATGCTACAATTTCTCTAATGATTTAAAGCAGCACACTAAAGCACATTAAATCAGTATAGTCATCTTCCCGATTGCCTGGGCCCCACTCAATCCAGTCAGGCTCAAAACAAGAAATTACCCTTTTTTACATCTAATTTAGTTTGTCAAGTCCTCTCAATTGGAGGAATGAAGCCATATTACTGGTATAAACCCCAAAATAATTTGTGCATGATAGTTTAATACATTGAAAGTACACCCCACAGTGGAATTTGGGGCTTTGAAATATGAGAAAATGCCATTTTGCTTTAATCGTCAGAGCTGAATGTCAAGACAAGCATAAGGTTCTCTTCAGCAGCCGAGGGCAATGTCAGAAGAAATGGGGTTCCGCTTTAGTGAGATTGCTTCCCTCCCTGCAGCTCTTCCTATAACTGTGCTGCTTTTACCCACAAAACAGTATCAGTTTCTCAGTCTCATAAAACAAGGACGGCTGTTTCCTGTGCAGCTGGGTCATAAACCCTGCATATATGCTTCGGTTCAGCTTTAACTTAACCAGCTTTGGTGATGTGGTACGTTGTGAGGCAGGCTGCTTTCAGAGAACGACATGTTGGGATTCCCAGCTCGCGTGATTGCCAAAAGGTCAAGGCTCTGTTGGAGCAGCTTAATTTTTCAGTAGCTGCGTAAAGCTGGAATCAATTCATAAAGCAAATCTTGTGTGTAGCAGTTTAACAAATGACACACTAATGCAGAGTGCATGGGTTCTGACATTTGACACACTCTTCTCAGTATTGCTACATATCCTCCACTGGGGCGACATGCATTCTCTAGTTAAAGCGGGTTGCTTTTGAAAGGAAGGGGTCAGTTTTTACATTTCAGCTTGGTAAACAACCACTACATCTTCAGTACAACCAATTAAAAGGTAAAAACACTGCCTACAACAAAGTGCTACTGTGTTCATACCACCTCAGATTTGTTGTTATGCAGCCATTCTAATGCAGTACAGAGCAATTAGATAATTCAAGATAATCCATAAATATGGAACAACTGACAAAGCAATTCACTGGCCTCGATTTAAATAGTTGTGCCGTTATCACACACACTAGAATCAAAAATAGAATCCAGTCAGGACTGCATCTGAAACAACCTGTGGTAATTATAGATACATTACAATGCATATCCCTAAAGACAACAGTGTTGCAGAAGTGTGCAGTGATACAGAAATCCAGTCTCCAGTGTCTGGTTCTCATTCTTCACGAGCGCTTACGTAATGGAATTCAACAATAGTTTAACCCCTTTCATAAGTCTGACTTATTTTACATTTTCCTAAGTGTTACAGTCTTTGAGCAAGACATTTACATTTTTAACATTGTGATGACTGATGTACACAGCACAGAAACCCCATTAAACTGCCATCCCAGCTCGGGGCCACCCTTTGTCTTACTGTACAAATGCGATTCCCAAAGGTTTATAAATGGTCAGAAGACAACTTTACAATAGAGACAACATAGCAACAGATCAGGCAGGGTTTTGTTCACATGGACAATGTCACTGTGAAACAATGTACACTGTGGTGACACTGACCACCGTATTGTTCAAATGGTGCAAGGCAGGCTGTTAGACCTTTGGTAAGCATGTGCTACTGCCCTGGCCTGCACCCTTCCAAATTGCTTCAATATGGGCTAGATTCTATATTGTTGTTTAGGAATAACCTTTACCCTCAATGGATACAAAAAGGAAGTTGTAGACTAGTTGGAGGTTAGCTAAAACACAATGGCAGTACTTCCTGTCCTATATCCAGGTATAAATTTGAGAGAAAAAAAAAAGTAATATTATAAAAATAAGCCAAAAAGGGCTGTATTATACAGCACTCAACAACCAACATAGGCTTGTCAAATACCATTTAGAGTGGGAAGTAGGGAACAGATATTTTTCTATGGCCCCAAGTACTAACATAAGAATATGTAACTATTCGAGGACTACACTCACAACTTTCCAAAACAGAATAATCCTAAAAGCAGAATGGGTTTTAGAATATAGCACTGCTCTGCATTTATGTATGTATTTTAAAAGGAGGGAAAAAGTATTATTATCCATGTTTATTTGGATTTACTGACTATTAACACTAAAATGGAAGTTTACATATAAATCCACTGTTCTTTCAATGCAGTATTGATGTATTATACCACATTCAAGAGGCACTTTTCCATACACCTTTAATTGGTTTGAACTGGTTTATAGCATTCTTTGGAAGGTTGTAAACCATTCACAAGTTTCCAATTAAAACATTTTTTCACATGACATCATGCATTCCACTCAGAGCAAAGCACAGAATAAAAAGGAAACAAAAACAAAAAAGTATCACAAGAAAGCAAGCTCAGTCTGCATGGCCTTGTCACCAGCAGGTATTAATTTGAACTGAAACACTAGCCGAACAGGGGCTGAATAGCTGGCCAAGTCCACAGCGCAAGTTCATGGGCAGATCTGCAGGTCAAGAGACAGCACGGTGTGGTGCATGCTATTGGCCATGGGCTGTCACAGCAGATTGGCAGTGAAGGATTCTGTTACTTATACATTATCGGTCAAGAATCTTAAGAGAAACCCCCACAGCAAGGATGTGGTTTCCAAAGAGGCTAGTGTTTTTATGCAAAATGGTTCTCCTGCATCACAAGACGGTCATAAAGGCCTGACTAGTCTCCAAACATGACACCAACTGAGGATGTGGGCTATCCTGCCAAACTGCTCCATTAAAGTCACTTCCCAGGACTCCCTCATACAGGCCTGCCAGGAATGGGCTTCTTCTAATCCCCCAGACCACAACCACATCACCTGCATTATTACTAATAGCCCCACTTATGCTTTAATGCAATGTATGGTTTCAAATTATACTGTGTATTGTCTGAACTATTGAACTCGAGTCTCCATCTCTGGATTTTTTTTTTTTTTTATTGCGTTAGATCTTGGATTAGATGTTTCTTTTTCGATAACAAAGCTTAAGATCCACCTGCCCTGCGAATCAGTCCTCACACGGTGTCCGAAATGAAGTCTTGTCAACGTGGGATTGCTCTGGACTCTTCTTTCTTGGTGCGCGACCAGGCGCTTCCACGGAGTTTTAATAATACTTTCATTTCAAAGCAATTAGGCAATTAAAGCAAAACCGATTTAAAACTTAATATGCAGTAAACCACACACCATCAGTTCTGAACACAGAGACACAAACATGATCCTTACGTAGTGTGATGACGAAAAACACCAAGTTACAGACAAAATAAATGTAATGCAAAAATATCTTAAGATCATTAAAATGTTTTAACATTAAGCCCTTATAGGAAGGAGAGCGAATGCTAGGTTGTACCACGTAAAACATTTATAAGTGTTTTTCAGTTCCTGTGATTTACACACCAGTGCAACTGTAATTAATAAGTAATAGGGCGCACACAATTCAATACAATAAAGAAATAAAGTTGATAGCTAAGTTTCGACTCACCTCTGGAGGCTGTTTACTCTCTTCATGTTGAAATGAATCACACAATCGCAAAGGAACTGAAAGCAAACGAGTCGTGTTTCAGATGTTGAAAATCAGAAAAAAAAGGCCTATATCACCTCGACCAGCCGTCCTCTACTCTCACACAATCCCACATCCCCCTTCTTAAAAAAAACAACTAGAAAGGCACTGTTTTCAGTCTTTTCCTCATTGTGATAGTCTGGGTACCGGCGACGTCCTGCTAAAGACCCAGTTGAGCCTGCCACAATGCTACCACCATTGCGATCGCATTTATACCCCCAGTCCGCCACCACCAGTCCTCTAGGACCAGTTACTACTGCACCATTCATGCACTGTGGCAGCGACATGCGCTCTGATTGACAGCTCAGTTCGCCAACCACAAAGCGCGGCGCACAGGACGTCTCAGCAGCGGGCGAATCGGAACCTTCCAATATCTCGAGGCGTGTCCGGTCAGAAACGCCCCTAATACAAATCGCAATGCATTTGTAATTTCGCTTAGAACCTGTATTATTTTTTGTGTGCATTACATGTGAACTGCATTTTGCCTTCAGCTGTTTCTTTTACTGTTTAGGATTACTGTTGCTTTGAAGGATAATATATTAGTTACCTCCCCCAACCCATAGAGTATTAATTTTACCTATGCACTATGCAGTAATGTATTAGGAAAGAAAACTCAACGATGACCAATAGAGACCACAAAGGTAATGCCACACTGTGTGCGTTTACATACAACATTAATGTGCAATCTTAAAGCATTTCCCTAATCAGCCATGAGAATTTTTACTTTCACTGGACACATACAATATAAACAAATTTTTGGTGGCAAAGGGACATGTTTCTTTTAATACAATGCATGTTTTTTTATTTTTTATTCTTTGCTTTGTCTATAGAGATAGAGAATACATTATTTTGTAATTTTGTATTGATCAGTTAACCTATTTCTATGACCAGAATGTTATAATACTGCACAAAACAGAAGCTGAAGTGTTGGTTGATATTACATGGCATTTTGTTTTCTACTTATGTAATTACAAAGAGCTTGATGTTCTTGAGATTTTCTGTGATTTTTACAAGACTGGAAAATTCCCAACGTCCTCTTCTCAACATCCACTTGAAACTTAGTTTTAAAAGAGTAAGGTAGCAACCTTTAGAATTTTGTTTCTAAGAAAAAAAAAATGTGTTCATTGATATGGATCATTTGAGTTGAACTTTTAGCTGGTGATATGATATCAGCAAGAATATTGATTTTTGAGTTGTTTTTTTTAAACCTTTTTTAGTAGAAATGTTTTACAGGAGTGTTTGTGATAAGTGTGGTAAACATAATTAGTAACTAGTCTGACCGGATCTGTCTTCAACCCAATAAGTGTTCCATAGCAATGTGAATGTGTCATTCCCAAGAGGCAAGATGAAAACGCATCTCGATGTCCTATCTCCTCTAATCTATTACATACTGGAAGATGTAAAAGCAGTATGCCTTTTCCCTTAAAGATACAACTGAATTGTTAATTTTTAAATGATAAGGTTGTCCTCTTATTTTTATATAATTAAGCCATCAGAACACTGTGTTGCTATTTTATGCCCCTTCCTATGCTAAGAAAATAGTGCTGGATCTGCCCCATAAGGTTTTATGCTTCATAAAACAATTTGTAACCTTTTTATTTCAGTCTTCTGTTACATACATATATTTGGAAATCAACGTCTGAGGGGAATGCAGCAATAATCTAGTGTAGAAAATTATTAATTAGCAGCACTTGAATGTAATAGTGAAAGATCACCAAAGACCTTTGTAATATTTAATCATTCTCTCAAAAAAAAAACAAAAAAAAACCATTGTGTTTAACTAGCTAACTATACTGCTAAAAAAAATTAAGGTTCCCTTAATTGTTTTGAGCAGTGTATATATGTATTCATACAATTGTACATAATGTATCATCTTTAGTTTTTGATTTTTCACTCACTGGTTAGTTAACCGACATTTGAAATACAATGAAAACTTGAGTTACAAAGAAAACGTTAACTCTTCAAAGTTCAAGCTACTGGGTTTCCGGCCTAAGGCTGGGATTCAATCAAAACTTGGTTTGATTTATGTTTACCTACTTTCTCTGAAATTAGCCTTTTATGAAAAGAAAATGATTAAGATGTTACATTTTACCCATCTTAATTTTCACGTTGAACTGCTGCATCCAGCTTCCATAATAAAATACATATGACATCTGAAAGCAGAAGGACATAAATTGCTAAAATATGTGCAGTCTATCAGTGGTATTAAAAGAAAAAGATCTGCCACGTGGGGTTTTGTCTTTGATAGATTTTTCCAACTTTGAATGTCTTCCAGATTAAGTGTGTACTTATCTGTGTAAATTTAAACCTGCACTGTTTGCACATACTTTTCATTTCACCCTGTCATCATTTTTTTTTCAGATTTATTTCAGAGATTTAATCACATCCGTCCCAAACAGCAGTGCAGCTTTCTAAAAAAAACACAAGTAAATGAAACTAAGCTGCCTGAAGTACTATACTCAGAGAGACTAACTAGTAATGACTACATCTCGTCTTTCTCTGTTCAGTTTGTCAACACATTTCTTATGTCAGTTTGGAGAAGCCAATATACATGACATTTCTAAACAAACAAGAAAAATAAATACATTAACCGCCCATCCTATAACACATTGTGACATATGCAGAACATAGAATTAATTAATTACTCAGGAAATCCCCATTTTCCAGTTACCATTGGCATTGGCCATTTTAACACAGAGGCTTGTTCAGTAACAATATTTGTATAAATTAATCTCGTGAAGTAGTTTATCCAGAGCCACATGTTACTCTGTGAATATCATACTGTAGTCTCCAATAGACATATTGGCGGTAGGGCTGTAACTGTTGAGCAGTGCATGTTTGTTTTGTACCATCTAGCTGAAGTCATAAATAGTGCACAAAAGTTACAGTTTAGATCAACATGTAGAAAGTAGCTTCAGACCAATTGAGATGAGCTTTATGAAGCTTTCCTTAGCAGCTGTTTGTGGAAAGCCTCAAAAATAGAAACCAGTCCTGGCCCAGTGTTAATCAGTGATATGAGTCACGAAAAGAAAGCATACAGTGCATCCGGAAAGTATTCACAGCGCTTCACTTTTTCCACATTTTGTTATGTTACAGCCTTATTCCAAAATGGATGAAATTCATTATTTTCCTCAGAATTCTACAAACAATACCCCATAATGACAACATGAAAGAAGTTTGTTTGAAATCTTTGCAAATTTATTAAAAATAAAAAACAAAAAAAGCACATGTACACAAGTATTCAGAGCCTTTGCTCAATACTTTGTTGAAGCACCTTTGGCACCAATTACAGCCTCAAGTCTTTTTGAGTATGATGCTACAAGCTTGGCACACCTATTTTTGGGC
This sequence comes from Amia ocellicauda, assembly GCF_036373705.1. Lineage (NCBI taxonomy): Eukaryota > Metazoa > Chordata > Actinopteri > Amiiformes > Amiidae > Amia > Amia ocellicauda. The sequence goes on along the minus strand of NC_089854.1, from coordinate 27,845,374 downwards.
AGTTTCTCCCATTCTTCTTTGCAGGACCTCTCAAGCTCCATCAGGTTGGATGGGAAGCGTTGGTGCACAGCCATTTTCAGATCTCTCCAGAGATGTTCAATCGGGTTCAAGTCTGGGCTCTGGCTGGGCCACTCAAGGACATTCACAGAGTTGTCCTGTAGCCACTCCTTTGTTATCTTGGCTGTGTGCTTAGGGTCGTTGTCCTGTTGGAAGATGAACCTTCACCCCAGTCTGAGGTCCAGAGCGCTCTGGAGCAGGTTTTCATCAAGGATGTTTCTGTACATTGCTGCATTCATCTTTCCCTCGATCCTGACTAGTCTCCCAGTTCCTGTCGCTGAAAAACATCCCCACAGCATGATGCTGCCACCACCATGCTTCACTGTAGGGATGGTATTGGCCAGGTGATGAGTGGTGCCTGGTTTCCTGAGGCATGACGCTTGCCATTCAGGCCAAAGAGTTCAATCTTTGTTTCTAATGGTCTGAGTCCTTCAGGTGCCTTTTGGCAAACTCCGGGCGGGCTGTCATGTGCTTTTTACTGAGGAGTGGCTTCCGTCCGGCCACTCTACCGTACAGGCCTGATTGGTGGAGTGCTGCAGAGATGGTTGTTCTTCTGGAAGGTTCTCCTCTCTCCACAGAGACACGCTGGAGCTCTGTCGGAGTGACCATCGGGTTCTTGGTCACCTCCCTGACTAAGGCCCTTCTCTAGGAAGAGTCCATTTACGGATGATGGAGGCCACTGTGCTCATTGGGACCTTCAATGCTGCAGAAATTGTTCTGTACCCTTCCCCAGATCTGTGCCTGGATACACTCCTGTCTCGGAGGTCTACAGATAATTCCTTGGACTTCATGGCTTGGTTTGTGCTCTGACATGAGAAACATCTCAAGGATGATCAGTGGAAACAGGATGCACCTGAGCTCAATTTTGAGTGTCATGGCAAAGGCTGTGAATACTTGTGTACATGTGCTTTTTTTGTTTTTTATTTTTAATAAATTTGCAAAGATTTCAAACAAACTTCTTTCACATTATGTGAATGTCATTATGGGGTATTGTTTGTAGAATTTTGAGGAAAATAATTAATTTAATCCATTTTGGAATAAGGCTGTAACATAACAAAATGTGGAAAAAGTGAAGCGCTGTGCATACTTTCCGGATGCACTGTATGTTATGCATGATTTATTATACCTTACATGGCTGTACTGTACCATCACCATGTTACTATGTGTATCTTCCTTAAAGGTTCCTGTTGTACAAAGACATTGTGACAGACTAATGATTTCAAGTTTAGTAAAGGTAAAAAAACAAAAAGGTCCAACACAAATGTAATTTTACTTATGTGATTTCACTTCTGACCCTTAAATGAATTATAGATAGATATTTACAAGCTATGGACCAGTACACCACATTCAGGATTAATGTTTCTCAACTTCAGATTTTATGGCAAAAAAACTATCAAGTATTTAGCGCTTGAAGGAGGTATGTGTCTTATTGTAGCCCTCATATCTTGCCTTGATCACACCACTGTAATAATGAGAAAGCCTCTTTGTGAAAGTGTAATTGTGTATTAAGTGTGTGGTAATCTGAGACACGTCTGCAAGTGGATCAAGTGTTATTTTGGCAGTGTGAAAATGTAAAACATCTTTCCAGGATTGGCTTTCCAAAGGTGTGATAAAGCCGATTATCCCTCTGCATTAATTAAATCCAAATTATACTTGGCGTTTCTAAGTTTTAATTGTCTTATCACCATTGCATAATATTGTGTTGGCCAATACAGTGGTGTTCTGGGTAAAGGACACACTGGAATAGTCGTAGTGCTCAGTAAGAAACGGAACCAATCCACAAACAGACATGCTTTCATTGGTTATATCTCTTAATTAAGTATAGCTTCGGACCTTAATCACTCCAAACACTATTTGATTTCTCTTTTCTTTTTCTGTGAGCTGCTGAGCTGCTTGGAAAACATTTGACACCAGCTCCAACATGTTGCCAAGAATCACTTTAAAAATAATGTAATCATAGTAAATACAATATGTGTTTGACACTGTCCATTGCTGTGAGTTTTCTATTATTTTTCTGATCTAGGGAACTGCACTGTTTACAGCTTTACACTATAGTATTTTACACTATAAACTTTACACTATAGTAGGCTTCATAGTCTGCTCTGTTCCCTGCTATCCATCAAATTTTGAAATGTAAAATCTGAATGCCAATCACCATAGGAACACAAAGATTAGCCTGCAGGACCATTTGATGGGTGGGTGGAATCTGCTTGTTGGGCAATCTCAGCCTGATCTGCATTCAGCCTACTCAGTTATTTTCATTGGCATTTGCACGTCATGGTTCTCTTTTGGCACAGCAGACTCCCACATTATATGGCGGACCTTTCGATTTGTTCCCTGTCAGATAAATATAGTGTCGTGTGTCACTGTGGCTTTGAGCGCCTTTAGATGTGCTGACAGTGCATCTGTAATGTGACCAGGAGATTCCACTTTAATTTCCGCTCACTGCCTGTTCAAACGTAAGGATATTCGCATACAATTCCAGCAAGTTCCTTACAATTTGAGTCACAGACATCTAAGTTCTGTTTTAAGGTTCTGGTCTTGTATAGGGCATTTACCACTGCGCTTCATGGAAAGTGAGTCATTCCAGATGCTGAGATTTGGAAAGCAAGGGGGTAGGTGCAAATTAATAAATCAATTTCACTGATTAATATCCCTTAAAATCACAGTTCACCCCAAGTGGTAACATCTACTCTTTTGTCTCCTTTAGATGGTTGCAATGAAGGCTGAGCTTCTGTGTAAATAAGGGAGGACGATGCATCTCCATACTCAGAGCTTTTCTGCGTTTGCACAAACAAGTTCCACTTCAGTGATGGCCAAGGTAATCTAGCTTTCATTCACCTTGGACTTAATTTTCAAGATAGCCCAACTGTGTTTGTGATCCAGGCTATAATGCTCTTAGGGATAAACTGGAGTTGTGATAATTTGAGTTCTGTGCTAAGCTTAATTTAAATCCAGGTTTTCAGAGGTGAAAAGCTAAAAGGCATAATCAACAACCAGCTTCCTCACCTGACTGCAAAGAGCTGATCTAGGGAACTGCATGTTTCATGTGTTGGTCAACAGCAGGATAGTCCTGTGTGAAGGTGACACACAGTTCCTAGATTTGTGTTTGTTTGTTCTGTTTATTTTTTTAATTAATATACCATTCAGTCTTGTGTTTTTGAGATCTGTTTCTATCCTAGTTGGTCACACACCAGCTAGATGGTGGAAACAGTTTATCAGGGATGTAGTAAAGACATTACATTAAGTGTTCAGTTATTCAGTAATGTCACAATATAAAGAGTGTTGCAGCTAGTGCAAATTAATAGATTAGTAGCGATTAGTTTATGAAATGTGTTATTGTGATTCTCAAGGGAATGCCCAGGATGGTATAATAAATGAATGCAGCCGCTTTTATGTTTTTTAAGAATGGCTTTCTGTTGTGCGGAAAGATCCTACAAACATGAAATCATCCATTCCTAAAACAAAAAAGCAAGAACAACAATATAAATCTCTCGCTATGTATATATTGCTTGTTTGTTTATAATATACGCAGGATATATTTTGTAAGTCGGTGTCTGCTAAGAAATCAATAATAATAAATAATAATAATAATAATATATTGAAATCAGAACAAGCAGAACACTAGGAGAACATTCACAGCCATATGCTGTAAATCTGTGTCCCCTCATCGTGACTAGCTTTGAAAAATTAAAGAGCAATTTATACATATTTTCTTCAGAAAACCATTGGTAATGGTTAATTCCCCTTTTCCTTGTCCTAGACCATTCCATTCAATCTTTGAATACATATTTGGGGTAGGCCTATATGATGTCATCACCAGATACTGTGCAGCTTTTATGAAGGTCCACTCAATGGTAATATTATAGCTAATGAGCAAATACACAAATAGTCTCTTAATTACTGGGAAAGTGGAGGTCAGTGATAGTTTTAAAATATGCATTCTGTCTACTTTTACACTGCTGTTCTCAAATTATTGCATTTGTCTTTATTTATGATCTGAACTATATGCACTGTATATAAATGGACTTAACGTACAAAGTAAACAGTCAAAGTTAGCTCTAATTCTGATAAATGTCTGCAAACATTAAGGTTTAGATAAGATAAGAACTGAATAAATAAGAAAATTGTTGGCACCACAAGGTTGGTCCAGAAACTTTGTAGTAAACAGAGTGATGTATGTTTAAAAATGCATTTAAATTACACTTTGATTACCAGTAGAAATAGGCAGGGAATTATAGGGAAGTAAATTGCTGAAAGTGAAAACCATTGTGAAATTTCTCAAGTCCTGATGGTCTTATTACTGGAGATACTGACATTTTACATTAAGCAGCTGCTCAGACAAGAATCAACTGACATCTAAGTTAGGTAGCACAGAAACAAAAAAATAATAAATCTCTGAATGGGACAGCCCTTTTGCATAGTGTGTAAATAAATAGACTAAATATTGAAAACATGTAACATCTCAGTGCCCTTGTGTGGTGTGGCAGTGCGGCATAGCATTGATGTGCAAAGAGACATTTTCCCAGATATGGTTCCTCTTGAAAGGCCAGCAATATCGTGGGATGCAGGACACAAGCGGAACCCACTTCACCATCTCTGTAATGGGATTACTCTTTCATAGAAACTGGTGAGGGGGTGGAGTAAGGCACTAGAGAGAATCTTTCTGTTTCTTGAAAGACACAGCTATATCCTTACAAGATTGTATTTTAGATTAACGTTGCTTTTGTATTCCCAACTCATTACTATACATGTAGTTTGAAAAGCTTTGAAAATTGTAAAGGCTGAGAAGTATAAGTGACTTGCTTCATATGTTAATATACTTTTTAATGTATTTTTGTACTGTATTGTATTGTTTGGCATGTTTTGTCATGAAGAAGGTCTCAACTAAAAGCCAAGTATCCTCGTGCAGTTACATGTTTTTTTTTCTCCAGGAACATGCAGTACACAATTGTACTGCTTCTGTTGTGCACACATTTTTATTTAACTTTGCCAAACCTTCTGATTGGACAATAAGAACATAACAAAAATATATATTTTGTTCTGTCTGTTGTGACCAAGTTTCCTGTGCTACGGAGTTAAGACGACAGGAGACAGCTGCCGTGTGCCCACCAAATAAGTTTATTGTGTAGCGAAGGAGACGCACCTGTTGTGTGGCAGGTGCAGCTTGCAAAACAACCAAAACTTAAGAAACTGAAACAAAGGCTGCAAGAAAACAGCCTCCTTCCTCTCAGAATAATTTCTTCTGGGATTCAACAGGATTAATGGTGTCACAGGCTTTTATTCATCAATAATTAAACACAGCTTTCCTTCTTGGAACTTTTCAAGACACTAACACTAACAATAAAAACCAACAGTTAGCTATTAGCCTTTCAGCCAGAGATGCATCTTTCTCCTTACTTTTCTGCACTAAAAAAGCTTATGAAGAGGCTTTAATGTTTGCAGAGTCCAACCAGATGAAAACACACATCAAATTAGTCTTGGTACCTTTCCTATGGAATTGAACTAATCCACGAGTCAGGCAGGGGCAGGATCTATTCAAAATACAGATTCCCTTATTTCTGGTTTTGCTTGCAATGACGAAACAGAAAGGGCACATTTAATGTCACCTCGAGATCTTTTGGAGGCTGGTCTATCATATCAAATGACAGGAAGCCCACATGTAATTGAACAAGCTGAAGGTTGCATGCCTGAGAGACAGACAGTGAACGGTCCCTCTGTACCGAGAGGCATCCTAGCTGCAAAAATAGTTTCCATCGTACACCACGGGAGGTTTCTAGGGTCCTCAGGCTATGACATGTTAAAACACATGCACCATTTTCTCTTGCACAATACTTGACTGTAACATTGCACAAAAGCTACAACCACCATCATAAAGCTTGGCAGGCATAAATAATGCATTTACTTTGTGGATCTTCACTGCGGCTCCAGAGAAACCTCCCTAGTTTATATCTTTATTTAATCTGTTCAGTGATGTCTCTTTACTAACAGTTGAGTATGATTTTTCTTTCTACCTACGAGTGCAACTGTATGCCAGTGTTATGTAAATCTGAATCTTTCTTCTGTTATGTAAAGTGGTTCATACAAAAAGAAAATCAAAAAATATGTTAAAATCATATGTGTCTTTAAATTCCCCCCACCGTCTGGAAGAGCCATTAGATGAGACATACATTGCAGCTTGTTCAATTTAACCTATGTGGAATTTGACCTAGTTCCTGGAGATGAACTGTAATTAAAGTTCACCAGCTGGTTCAGAAATGATGATATGATACTTTTGGTTTTAAATATAAAAATAACAAAATATACATAACCCAGTGACATTGTAGTAAACATTTTAAGCTGGAATGCTAGCACTGACATTAACATTTTGTATAGAAGTGTTACAGACATCAAAGGATTTGAGAAATGACAAACTTAGTTATTTGTTTGTTTGTTTATTTTCCAGGGAACTTAATATAAAGCCTAATTTGTTTCAAATGGAAGATAAACTTTGGAAACTTGCCAGTTGGTTGCTTATCTTTTAACAGTTTAAGAAACATTTTGCTTAGATTTGTCTCATTAACAGTTGACTTTCCTGGTCATTACACTACATATTTTGTGCAAACACTACTTCATCACATCAGATGCAGGTTGTAGAAGCAGTGTTACTGGTAGCAAATGTTGTTGATGGCCTGTTACTATTTAACTACTATCAGCTAGATAAGCTAGATCAGTCAAAATGGCATGGCTCTTCGGAAACATTTCTAATCAGATGACATTATTACAAAAATTAACAAATGCTCAGGCATTGTAAGATCTAACACATTACTGTTGCTTTGGGGGCAGTGTTGCTGTTCTGTCAATAGGGCTAACCACAGAAACATTGATAACACTCTGAGGCAAATCTTTGCTGACATGAGTCATATATTACTGTATTGCTTGTTTCTTCAACCATGCTGTCATTAAAGAGTTTTTTCAAAAACTTTCTTATCAATTTACTGGCTGGCTGCCATGTAAAAGATAAACCTTGGATGGCACAGAGATTGCACTGGAGTCCTTGTTCGTGGGCCATTAAATTGTAATTTCCCCGTTGGGATTTATGATACAAGGGATTGGTATTGAGTATTTTAAATCAGCAACTAAAACATGAAATAAATACAGAAAATGTTCACAATTTACAGTCTTAATTGTCAAGATTCAATGTTGCAAATGGTTTAAAGGTTTGATTTTTAATGTTTAAATTTAAAAAATGTTACAAATTTATTTGAAGTGAAAATTACTATACAAATCAAGGAGCTATGTATGTTTGTATTGTATTTTGGCAGTCTATAGAACTGTACTTGTAAATGTAAATGTAAATATGTAAAGAATATATATTTTGTATGAACACAACTGGAAAATGTCTGGTTTGCATTTTAGCTATGTACAGTTATTATAAACTAAATCAGAAATTCTAGATGAATGTATGGGGTCTTAATGTGGACTGTCCTTATGTTTGGATATTGTAAGAGAGTCTCTGAGACTCCAGAGTGTCTCAGCTGGTTACAGTGAAGTTTACTAGGAAGAGCTTTAATTAATGGACACTCCCTCCGCATCTGTGCCTTTGGTTTATCTCCCCACCACATGCAGCAAGAAAAGTTCATTTTGGGGAGTGCAAGTTTGTCTCTGATCAGGTTTCCTGCTTGGATCATGCTTAGCCATATTCATAATCTATTTTACACAGATGCTTGTTGCACAGTTTGTTTAAAAAAAATATAAGAACATCATTTTATATTAATATAACATATATATTTAATATAATAATAATAATAATAATAATAATAATAATAATAATAATAATAATAATGTTATATTAGTCAGTGGTAATGCATTAATTGAAATCTGCAAATCCAGAATGGTCTGAAGTGTTATATTTTTCCATGTGTTCTGACCACTGTACATTATGGTAAATTACTAAATACTAAAGACTATATTTGTAATTGCAAATTCAGAGTATGGGCAAGTGAAATTACTGCGAAGCTAGGTGCCCTTTATTCAGTATTCTAGCTCTCAGGCCTGTCCTCATAAGGGCTGTCAGGCTGAATCTGAGACACAGACAGGAGGGAAAGTGAGAGGCTGTGACAGGCGCCTACCAGCACAGCCAGGGCGACTGACAAAGGTGCGCAGAGCATAAGACAACAAGTTCACCCTTATTTACATGAACTGCAACTATCCTGTGTATTTAAATACACGACCCATGTTTAATGGAGCTCACTGCCTTGCATGCTGGTGGCACTCATTTCAGTCAATATTCTCCTACTGGCATGTATTAACATTACAGCTTGGTCTCCAGACACCATAACCAATGCCTTATTCCCTGTGAGCTGTTCATAATAAAGACATGAGTCGGGCTCCACTCTCCACTGAGTTAAATAAACAAGAGTGCCTCGTTCTTTCAGGGAGTTGAATAATTGGGAAGGGAATTGGGGATAATTATGTGTAATTTATTTAGGATTTGTATGGGAACTGTTAATTTCCCTGTTGTAAGGGAAGCTGGAGACAAGGCATGTAACCAGATCTAGACTTATTAAAATAACATGTATATAATTGTTTGTGTGTGTGTTTACTGTTAAATAATTAATAGCTAGAAGCTATAATAAATAATATTATGCCTATTCATCTTTTAGTTCTATAAATGGCTCTTCATGACTCTCAGTTACCAGTTCTGTACTTATATATATTTTAGATTGGATAAAATAAATCCATAGTAATAGTAATAAATAGTATGAATCATTACAATCATTTTTTTAAATTGCATTTCATTGTTTAGTTTTTTTTTATTATATATATATATATATACACACACACATACACAAATGCTGTACTGAAAGAGAAAAAATAAGTCTGCACAGTTGGATATGCACAAATATTGATATGCATTTTATGGATTTATTATGGAAGGACTTGCATCCTGTCTGTTTTTTTTTTTTAATACCTGGCTGTCTATGTGGAATACAGTTTTGCACTACTTTACATACAGAGAAGCCTTTTGTCCTATGAATCAAGTCCGGAAAATTGTCTGTAAAAGTGAATGACAACCATCTCGGACATGATTCTTGGATATTATGTTTCAACACTGTAAGATTTTCCAAGAACACATGCACAAAATGAAAGTTATTGAGCTTTCGGCACAATAGTTAAAATATCTCTGTTGAAGCAGCAGTACTTCAAATCACTGGACTTTTTTTCCCCTTTTTTTGTCAATTTTCAGAAGACTGGATAAAGCCAAAGTAATCCAGTCACACAACAAAAGAGTTTAAATTAAAGAAAGGGTTGGTTTAGGAAGATAATTTACAGTTCAGCACCATACAGACGTGTCAATGCTTGCATGCATGTTTGTGACAGAGAAACACATTTCTGTGGAATCCTTAAACTTGTATGAGTCATGTTAATAGAATAAGCCAGATAAACAGGTACAGTGCCTTGCGAAAGTATTCACCCCCCTTGGCATTTTTCCTATTTTGTTGCCTTACAACCTGGAATTAAAATTGATTTTTTGGGGGTTTGTAAATATTTTTTATTGAGAAACAAACAAGAAATAAGACAAAAGAGAGCCACCTGTAGAGCCACCTTTTGCAGCAATTACAGCTGCATATCTCTTGGGATATGTCTCTATAAACTTGGCAACTTGAGTGTTGCTTTAGCAGTATGCTTAGGGTCATTGTCCTGCTGGAAGGTGAACCTCCGTCCCAGTCTCAAATCTCAGGAATCAGGTTTCCCTCAAGAATTTATCTGTATTTAGCACCATCCATCATTCCTTCAATTCTGACCGGTTTCCCAGTCCCTGCCGATGAAAAACACCCCCACAGCATGATGCTGCCACTACCATGCTTCACTGTGGATGCTGTTCTCTGGGTGATGAGAGGTGTTGGGTTTGCGCCAGACATAGAGTTTTCCTTGATGGCCAAAAAGCTCAATTTTAGTCTCATCTGACCAGAGTACCTTCTTCCATATGCTTGGGGAGTCTTTGGCAAACAGCAAGCATATTTGCAATTTTTTTTCCCTTAAGCAATGGCTTTTTTCTGGCCACTCTTCCATAAAGCCCAGCTCTGTGGAGTGTACGGCTTAAAGTGGTCCTATGGACAGATACTCCAATCTCCAATGTGGAGCTTTGCAGCTCCTTCAGGGTTATCTTTGGTCTCTTTGTTGCCTCTCTGATTAATGCCCTTCTTGCCTGGCCCATGAGTTTTGTTGGGCGGCCCTCTCTTGGCAGGTTTGTTGTGGTGCCATATTCTTTCCATTTTTAATAATGGATTTAATGGTGCTCTGTGGGATGTTCAAAGTCTCGTATATTTTTTTATAACCCAAACCTGATCTGTACTTCTCCACATCTTTGTCCCTGACCTGTTTGCAGAGCTCCTTGGTCTTCATGGTGCCACTTTCTTGGTGGTGCCACTTGCTTGGTGGTGCCACTTGCTCAGTGGTGTTGCAGACTCTGGGACATTTCAGAACAGGTGTATATATACTGAGATCATGTGACAGATCATGTGCACCTGATTGCACACAGGTGGACTTTATTTAACTAATTATGTGACTTCTGAAGGTAATTGGTTCCACCGGATCTTATTTAGAGGCTTCATAGCAAAGGGGATCAATACATATGCACACACCAATTTTATAATTTTTTAAAACAAGTTATTTTTTTTCATTTCACTTCACCAATTTGGACTATTTTGTGTATTTCCATTGCATGAAATCCAAATAAAAATCAATTTAAATTACAGGTTGTAATGCAACAAAATAGGAAAAGTTTGTAATATCCAGGTTATTGATTGTGCTTTTTGTGTGATGTATTATTAGTATTTATTTATTTATTTATTTATTAGCAGACACCCTTATTTGTGTAGTATTTCTTTCCTTTTCTGGCTTTCAATAGGGTTAGAGAGGGGTTGGACCCTAATCTCACCCATAGCACTATAAATATGGGGCTCAAACGCTACTTCCAACACCATTCGTTATTTCACATCTGCCCATCCCCCCCACACCCCGCCTTTGCAGCAGACTCCCTGGCTATTCCACACTGTGTGTGAAGGCATGTCCTCCACATGCCCAGGCAATCGTTCCCTCAGGCAAGCAAGTTCAAGCCAAATCTGAACACATTACACTCCATCCATCAAAGTCATTATTAGGGTTTGGCAAAAGCTCTTGAAATGTTAATAGAATAAAATATTCTTGCGTCTCCTTACATATAAGTATAAGTCAAATAAGTATGAGATATTTTGGTACAACTGCTAAAGATGTTATAAAACAGCTGGTGTCTGTGTAAAAGTTCAGAAAGTCTAAAAGTACGAAGTAAACAACATGTTCTGACCCAGACTGGAGCCTAAGTGTATTGTTTACCAGTTTGAGGACATGCTGAAAGCTCGGGGACATCATATGGCATGCAGATGTTATTGTGCATACTACTGACTGATGTTTTGAGGCACTCTTTTTTGTTTGTGTCAGGTAAAAGTGTTTGGATTAATGTAATTTAAGCACATGCAATTGTGTAATAGGAAATATATAAGAAAGTTGGTTGGTCCTAATCCTGTAAGCTGTACACGAGTGACCAGCTGCCACAATGTGATAGTGCTGGCACCAGGCATTGTTTACAGTCCCAAAGATGACCTTCTCTGTGGTAAATATGAATGACCATGGTCTAGCGCATTTTCTGTACTTGGTGCGTATGATTGTAGAATTCCTGTCTGCCTGACAGTTCTAATGCTGGTACCAATCATACTGAGCAATATATGTGTTGTTTGGAATGGGAACATGTGCTATGATTTTTGATTTGTTGAAACCATATAAAAGGGTGGAAGTTTTAAGAAAACTATCCAATCGAAGAAACTAAAATAGTGCAGAGTGCAAATGTTTCATATTGGCTCTTGTTAACAGAGATTTTCCAGATATATTCAGCACTAGGGCATGACAACTAATCACCCAACCATGATAGTATTTCTTGTTTGGTTTCCTCAAAATATGTTTCTGCAGTATAGCATTTACACAGCAAATGTGGAATCGTGGAACCTGTTTTGAGGGCCACAGGACGTGACCTAAGGTAAGATCTACATAGTACTCCTTATAATTATTTCAAAACTAGTATCCATCACTAAAGGGACAAATGTGATATTGAGTCCTGTACAGTATGGAAAAGACACCAGGGGACACTTAGAAATTACAGCAACCCCTTTCAAACACAGAGCATTGCACAGAATTGTCGATAATCCAACTAATGTAGACTAGAGTATTCATTAGAGCAGCTCACTGTTATGCAAGTTGTTTTCAATAGCTTGCCTACAGTTGATCTTAATCCTGTATAATCAATTTGCAAACCTTAAATGAGTCTATGAGGAGAAAATAAGTGTGAGTATCAAGACCATGAAATTGAAACAACCGCAAATTTAGCAAAACAATTTTACCCCCTTGAAATGAAACATAAGTTCAAACTGTAACCAAACATGGAGGCAATTTAAAATTTAAGTCTAAAACAAAATCTCCAAAAGACAGACACGAGGGGAAGGCTCTTTTCTTACCTACCCAATCCTACAGAGTCCCTTTGTTCACCCAAACTGGAGAAAACCCTCAAAGAGTACAAGTATATATTATTTTATAAGTTTTCATTCTGATATATGGCTTGTGAAAACTTGTGACTTTTCTCTGTGTGTTTTGACAGCTAGTTTACTTGCTGTGAAATAGTTTGCATTTGTGTTTTATCTTTTAAGGAACTGATTAGTGTTGTATACCTTACAGAGAGCAGCTGTCTCATGAAAGCATATAAGTTAATAATTTACAGAAAATAAAAGCTGTATTAATGTACTTTGGAAAGTGCTTGATACACAGCCTATTATTAAACAGTGAAAAAGCCTATTCATTGTCCTCTCGAACCAAGATACATTTCTAGGCCCTCGACATTTTGTACCACAAAATGTATGTTATCTGTCCCTAGGGTCTAGGGACAGATAATAGACATTTTGTGGTACAAAGATCTATTCCATTTGAAGATCATTGAGTTTTTTTGGTGGTGTTTTGTTCTCAGATTAATTGGCTTGATTATTAAATGTGGTATTTTATTTTTTCCCGCATGTCATATATAGGTCGGGTTAAAAAATGTAATCCAGTATGCTAAACAAATACTGTGACAAAAGCAGATTCATGAATAATGCAAAAATCACTACATAATTTAAACAGCAGTACAATTGGAATATAAGTCTGTTGCATCACTGGCAACCCTAGAGAAGTACTTTTTAAATTAATCAGTACAGCACACAGCAATGTTTACAATCAAATATTGTTCAGTAGGTTTGTGCTGCAGAGACGGTAGTAGGACAATACATTTTTTATGTTTTGTGATCAGTCGCACCAGTGCATTGCAAATGGAATTATAGCTGTCCGTTGGAGTACATGTTGCTTTCTTTTCTTTTTAAGATTATAAAGGATTTGTCTGTGCTTTGCAAACCAGGAGCCCTATATGAATATTACATGTTGATACATAAGAAAAGAAAATGAAATGGAGTACCCAGAACAATAAAGATTACAGGTCTGCTCGCTAATTGCGCATGTGGGGATTTACTTGGCTGTGTGTTCCAGCTTTGGGTCTGTCGACTGTAATCTTCTATTTATATACAAGGGCTTGTCAGGGATTGAACAGAAGCTTAGGGCTTAGATGTGTATTCATCATAAGCTTGCACCAAAAGAAGTCAAGTTCTCTTTAAAATAAGAGATTTCGAAAAGAAGTAATATGATATTTTATGCATATCATCTCTAACTATCGCAGGTATGATGCTATTGTACTGCAGTGATGCAATGGATGAAAAGTGGCTGGGTTCAGTAAGATGCTTACAGTACAGGACATACAGGATGCTAGATGCTGGTAAGAGCTGTGCATTAATCTACTGTAGATTGCTGCGTACCCCCTTGTGCATTTCAGTTTAGCTTGGCCATAGCAGTTGACACAACAAATGGGGGATAGTGTTAAAAGCTTGGTTTTCACAATGAAAACACCTTCTGTTGAGATCATTAGCATATGTCAGAGGGGTCTCCAAAGATTTTAAATCCCAGTAACATACTCCCTGGTGTTTTAGAAGCACATGAGGTGTAAGATTAAAACTAAAATGTTAAATGTAATGCAGCCTGCTGGGGAAACAATTCAATTGTGTTTGTGTCTTTATCTAGGTTTGTGCAAAGAGCAATGTTGTTTGCATTATTTTTGTGTGTGTGTGCAATTATAAAAACGTAATGATCTAAAATGTTTTGCTTTGCAGACAACAGCAGAAAAATACAGCCACAGAAATGTACTTTTTGCATGCAGAATGCATAAAAAAAGCACAAAACTTTATTTAAACAGTCTGGCCACCATTTTACTCTATAGTCAGCTGTTAGAGAACTCATATTATACCTAATAACAGATTTGTTTATGGAAAGTTAAGAAACCTCACGTTTTAGTCCTTATAGATTTGGCTAGATACAGGCACTGTGTGTTGTGAGACATAAAATCTGTATTTTATGGCAGTTCACAGGACTGCAATAAAAAGGCAAAAGAGCATCTCAGGTGGTATAATTTTGTCTTTCCTTCTAAAATATACAGCATTCACCACTGATGAAGGATATTATTCATACAACAGATAAAACTGAGTTTGGAGTATCTGCTCTCTGTGTAAAGGAGTATTGCATGTAATAAGTGTAATGTAGGGCTATTTGCATACAATTGCAATAAGTAAAGCTGTGGTTCAAAATGAGTGGTTTTGAATATTTCTGGACAGTAGTAAAGGGGAGCACTCTGTTTTATACATGAATGTGTTTACTTCTCCCTGACATGCAGCCTTTTGTAAAGCTTTCAATTAATGTTTGACTATTAGCTATTTATTTACATGCCCTCAGACATTGGTGCTCCTCAGATCTATACTGCCTCTGATTTATCAGCTTGACTTCTCGCTGTGCTTTTACATTTGCCCACTATGTGCTCCTAGGCTCCACTGTCTGAAAATAGAATTCATCTCCCAATTTAATTAGAAGACTGTGTGCTTCATGCAAAATGTGTGAACACAAACACATCCAATTAATTGTGACAGGGGCATTCCTGCGTCTCAAACTGGGTTCATGAAATTGCTGATGGGACTTATTTGAGTTCAATTCCCTGTTCCTCTGAATAAAGATCTCAGTCAGATCTACCAAGTGATGATTTGCTGACAGTACACTGGGGTGTGAAAGAACAAAATACAGAAGATATTTATTTTAATTACTTTGATAATTTGTTGGTGATTGTCAGCAATCTTTGCTGTTTTGCAAAGTTGGTACAAATATATTAATTTCCAAGCTTTATTAGGAGGAGCTGAAAACAATATTAGAAAATCTGAGTTACCATCAAAATCCTACATCAATTATTATTATAGGGGTAATTAGTGTGATTTATAGTTTATTGTTATCTGAGACTTGGAGCTTCAACATAATGAATGTGCTCTTATTTCAGGTAATTGGGTGTGTATTAGTGTGTTTGTGCTTAGCCAGTTACAAAGTAGTACAGCTTTTCTGTGGGGTAAAAACAAGACAAGAGAAAATGTTTTTTTCTTTTCTTCCTGTGACTGAAATAACACCATTTTGGTTTTAATTATAACAGCACATGTGAACATGAAAATCTACTGTTATACATATATATATATATATATATATATATATATATATATATATATATATATACACTCACCTAAAGGATTATTAGGAACACCTGTTCAATTTCTCATTAATGCAATTATCTAACCAACCAATCACATGGCAGTTGCTTCAATGCATTTAGGGGTGTGGTCCTGGTCAAGACAATCTCCTGAACTCCAAACTGAATGTCTGAATGGGAAAGAAAGGTGATTTAAGCAATTTTGAGCGTGGCATGGTTGTTGGTGCCAGACGGGCCGGTCTGAGTATTTCACAATCTGCTCAGTTACTGGGATTTTCACGCACAACCATTTCTAGGGTTTACAAAGAATGGTGTGAAAAGGGAAAAACATCCAGTATGCGGCAGTCCTGTGGGCGAAAATGCCTTGTTGATGCTAGAGGTCAGAGGAGAATGGGCCGACTGATTCAATCTGATAGAAGAGCAACTTTGACTGAAATAACCACTCGTTACAACCGAGGTATGCAGCAAAGCATTTGTGAAGCCACAACACGTACAACCTTGAGGGGGATGGGCTACAACAGGAGAAGACCCCACCGGGTACCACTCATCTCCACTACAAATAGGAAAAAGAGGCTACAATTTGCACAAGCTCACCAAAATTGGACAGTTGAAGACTGGAAAAATGTTGCCTGGTCTGATGAGTCTCGATTTCTCTTGAGACATTCAGATGGTAGAGTCAGAATTTGGCGTAAACAGAATGAGAACATGGATCCATCATGCCTTGTTACCACTGTGCAGGCTGGTGGTGGTGGTGTAATGGTGTGGGGGATGTTTTCTTGGCACACTTTAGGCCCCTTAGTGCCAATTGGGCATCGTTTAAATGCCACGGCCTACCTGAGCATTGTTTCTGACCATGTCCATCCCTTTATGACCACCATGTACCCATCCTCTGATGGCTACTTCCAGCAGGATAATGCACCATGTCACAAAGGTCGAATCATTTCAAATTGGTTTCTTGAACATGACAATGAGTTCACTGTACTAAACTGGCCCCCACAGTCACCAGATCTCAACCCAATAGAGCATCTTTGGGATGTGGTGGAATGGGAGCTTCGTGCCCTGGATGTGCATCCCACAAATCTCCATCAACTGCAAGATGCTATCCTATCAATATGGGCCAACATTTCTAAAGAATGCTTTCAGCACCTTGTTGAATCAATGCCACGTAGAATTAAGGCAGTTCTGAAGGAGAAAGGGGGTCAAACACAGTATTAGTATGGTGTTCCTAATAATCCTTTAGGTGAGTGTATATATATATATATATATATATACACCGATCAGCCATAACAATATGACCACCTGCCTAATATTGTGTAGGTCCCAAAACAGTCCTGACCCGTCGAGGCATGGACTCCACTAGACCTCTGAAGGTGTGCTGTGGTATCTGGCACCAAGACGTTAGCAGCAGATCCTTTAAGTCCTGTAAGTTGTGAGGTGGGGCCTCCATGGATCGGACTTGTTAATCCAGCACATCCCACAGATGCTCGATTGAGATCTGGGGAATTTGGAGGCCAAGTCAACACCTTCATCAGACCAGGCCACCTTCCTCCATTGCTCCGTGGTCCAGTTCTGATGATCACGTGCCCATTGATTTGCATGTTAATGAGGGAAATAAGTATTTGACCCCTTCGACTTAGTACTTGGTGGCAAAACCCTTGTTGGCAATCACAGAGGTCAGACGTTTCTTGTAGTTGGCCACCAGGTTTGCACACATCTCAGGAGGGATTTTGTCCCACTCCTCTTTGCAGATCCTCTCCAAGTCATTAAGGTTTCGAGGCTGACGTTTGGCAACTCGAACCTTCAGCTCCCTCCACAGATTTTCTATGGGATTAAGGTCTGGAGACTGGCTAGGCCACTCCAGGACCTTAATGTGCTTCTTCTTGTGCCACTCCTTTGTTGCTTTGGCTGTGGGTTTGGGTCATTGTCATGCTGGAATACCCATCCACGATGCCCTGGCTGAGGGAAGGAGGTTCTCACCCAAGATTTGACGGTACATGGCCCCGTCCATCGTCCCTTTGATGCGGTGCAGTTGTCTTGTCCCCTTAGCAGAAAAACACCCCCAAAGCATAATGTTTCCACCTCCATGTTTGACGGTGGGGATGGTGTTCTTGGGGTCATTCCTCCTCCTCCAAACACGGCGAGTTGAGTTGATGCCAAAGAGCTCGATTTTGGTCTCATCTGACCACAACACTTTCACCCAGTTCTCCTCTGAATCATTCAGATGTTCATTGGCAAACTTCAGACGGGCCTGTACATGTGCTTTCTTGAGCAGGGGGACCTTGCGGGCGCTGCAGGGTTTCAGTCCTTCACGGTGTAGTGTGTTACCAATTGTTTTCTTGGTGACTATGGTCCCAGCTGCCTTGAGATCATTAACAAGATCCTCCCGTGTAGTTCTGGGCTGATTCCTCACCGTTCTCATGATCATTGAAACTCTACAAGGTGAGATCTTGCATGGAGCCCCAGACCGAGGGAGACTGACAGTTATTTTGTGTTTCTTCCATTTGTGAATAATCGCACCAACTGTTGTCACCTTCTCACCAAGCTGCTTGGCGATGGTCTTGTAGCCCATTCCAGCCTTGTGTAGGTCTACAATCTTGTCCCTGACATCCTTGGACAGCTCTTTGGTCTTGGCCATGGTGGAGAGTTTGGAATCTGATTGATTGATTGCTTCTGTGGACAGGTGTCTTTTATACAGGTAACGAGCTGAGATTAGGAGCACTCCCTTTAAGAGAGTGCTCCTAATCTCAGCTCATTACCTGTATAAAAGACACCTGGGAGCCAGAAATCTTGCTGATTGATAGGGGATCAAATACTTATTTCCCTCAGTAACATGCAAATCAATTTATAACTTTTTTGAAATGCGTTTTTCTGGATTTTTTTGTTGTTATTCTGTCTCTCACTGTTAAAATACACCTACCATTAAAATTAGACTGATCATTTCTTTGTCAGTGGGCAAACGTACAAAATCAGCAGGGGATCAAATACTTTTTTCCCTCACTGTATATATATATATATATATATATATATACACACACACACATATATACATATATAAATATATATACACAAACACACACCTATAGGTCACTAAGTGCTTATAGTAACTGTGAATGACACAATGAAGCATGGAAAGATGTATGCTTTAAATAACAAGAAGAGTTAGAAAAATAAATTAATGGATCAGAGAAAAAAACGAAAATATGTGACATCACTGAAAGAGTGAAAATGGGTCGGACACATTGCAAGAACAGATGAAAGATGGACAAAAGAGGCTATCGAATGGATTCCAAGAGATGTAAAAAGACCTAGAAGATCATCACATAAGAGATGGGAAGATGAAATGATAAACTTTGTTGCTGGTGTGACATGGAAAAGAGATGCTGTATATCAAAACAAGAGGAAACATCATGGAGAGGCCTTTATCCAGCAGTGGATCAATATACATGTATCATCATCATCATCAGCCTATATTGATCCACTGCTGGATGAAGGCCTCCCCATGATGTTTCCTTTGCTTCTTGCCCTTGAGTTGCAAGTTGCTTCTGATCTGTCATGTTTGTCATGGAAAAAAGCTTCATTAGCCTAACGCTGATGGAAATAAACTTTCTTTCCTTTCTATCCTTAGATGAAGTGTGAACACTGCTTCCGACACTAAATCCTTTCCGTAGGCCGAGGTAGTCTGTGTAGGTGTTAGAATTTGACCCACTTCTCTGACAGATGAAGTCTTTGTAGTCATGTATTTCTGTCACCCTTTTAAACTGTTACATTAGGAAAGCAATAGGCCTAACCTTTAACTCATCCAAGCTTAGCATGCAGCCTAATTGAGCTGTTGTGTTTGAGGGCAGAGTCCAATATTGCAGTGTATGATATGCTGCTATGGTGTTTGGGACTGATATACAGATAATGAAGTTCACTCTCTAACTATGCGTTGTTTTGCATCTTTCAGCTATTAAAGCTTTTGGATTCATTTTGATGCTTTGCATACTACTGTTTTAAAAATTAATAACAGGCCGTTTTTTTTTAATTTAAATCAATAAGAATAACAGTGCTGAATGGCTTAAGAAGACTGTCCCTACAGGACAAACAGTGTTAATGCTGCACACAAATTAATGTATTACATTGAAAGTATTAACTATATGTAGAATTTACAATATATTTTGGTCTATTTCCAAACACCACAGACATCTGGCAAAGTACAAATTAGAATTCTTTAATTTATTGGATCATTAAATAGTAGAATCAGTATTTCAGTATTTCACTGGTAAGGAAATTAAATAAATATTTGAAGTAAATATGAACTATCAAACACATTTCAATATCGGATTCCATAAAACATACTATTTTACTTTATGTGACTGTAGTACATTTAAAATTGCTGATTGTTGCAGATGTTTTTGTTCTGTTAATTTGACGCTCAGTTTAGATTTGACAATCCTATAAAAGTATATTTTATCTTATGTAAGTTTAGATGTATGGCCAGATTAAATCAAAACTTTAACCCACCTGCTAATAGCAAAGTACAAGCCTGTACATCACAGCGGTTACATTTATGATTAGACGAATGTGGCATCTTACTAAAAATGAAGCCGCAACTGAGTACAGTTCTGTACTTTTCTATTAGCAGGTGGGTCAAAGTTTTGATTTAATCTGGCCCGTAGTCAATAAATAATATTCATAAGTGCAAATTAAATGTAAAACTTAAAATATTCATATGACTACATAGTGATTTTAACAGCAAAAACCATAGAAAGATCTTAAAGAGCTTCACTTTAAACTTGTATCATTTTTTGGTTACATATCCTTCCTAAACCTTCAGCTTTGATCTGGTAAACAACTGAACAGTGACACTGGTTTCTATTCTATGTATTTGGCAACCATGCTGTATCTCTATACGACGTGTGTCCAGACCAAATCCTTTAGAGCCGTAGCACAGGCCTGCAGAATAACCTTGTACATATTTACATAACAATTCACTAAAATACACAGGACACTATTTGACAGTTACTTACCCTTTAAGCCTAGTCTTGTGAAGGTTAAGTGTGAACATTGTACAATGACAACCAAAATAAAAATCGAACAATCTCTCCAATTGTGACTGGAACTACTCCGTGTAGGAAGCGCACGCTCTCCACCGCTAGACCAAAGTACTTCTCTTCTCCCGCAGGTCGGTCGGTGCCTCATACGTCGTCACTATCTTCTCACCCCATCGAGCCGTTGCAGGAGAGCTCTGCATCACTACCAGTCTGATGGGGGACTGGGTGGCCGGGGCGGGCTCAGGGGCATATTCCTTACTGGGATCTTTGCCCCGACAGTCATACAGCACACACGATATCAGAAATACTAGGAGCAAGATAACATAGCTGGCCACCAGGATGATGAGATTCAGCGTTACAGGGTCGATTTCAAGATAAAACTCCATAAAACCCATTGTATCTTCACATCCTGCAGAGACGGTGAAAAATGGAGAAGGAGGGGATGGCCGTCGCTACTGCTGGTAGAGGAGTCAGTGAGCGAGTAAGCAACAGCAGGTCTGTGACCCGCAGATCAGAATGGATATGTTGGCTTTGTGGTAAAAATACTTTAATCCTTACCACTCCTCCAACCTTGAATTTATGTAGCCAATGATTAAAGCAGCTCAGTTTAATAACTTAAGCCACCATTTTAATTTTGCCAACTGCACAGACTAAGTAGGATTTATTCTGCCAAAATCTATGTGGCAGGAAAAAGGGAGTGTTGGTCATATTTTGCCACTCCATCCCCCAATTCACCCCTGGCCAAACCAGATCACTAGTCAGGCAATATGTTCTAGTATTTCTCTACGACCTTTGCACGTAGTGGGATGTTTGAAGCCAAGTGGATGACAAGTCTCTGCAAATGGCGTACAGTTTGTAAAAAAAATTGGGCTTCGAAAAATAAATAGGAATAGCAAAGGACATGGCTTATAAAAAGGTCAGGGGAAAAAGTATATTTTGGTTCATCATATCTGGTTAGGTAGATACTTGGTTGGTTAGTATGTCTCACACATTTACTTTTTTTAATGAAGTCTTGAACAATAATTGGGTTATGCAAGATATTTTTTCTCATGAAGTGATATAAAGCATTTGAATAAACTGCTATGAGTAAACTTGCCTCATGTTGCTATGCTTCTGCTTAATTTCAATTTAATTTGTATAATCATGCAGCTACATAAGCCATTGAGCAGTTAACTAGCTGACAGAATCACCGCTTCAGATGAGCCCATTTAAGATTCACAGGTAATTTTGTAACAACATTCATGGGATTACTGAACAGGCTAAAGCTATCTTTCTGACAGTTTACATACAAGTGGCGTGGTTTGGTGAAATCACACTATTTTTTAAATAATTTACCGTCTCAAAGTTACATTTCCACACAGAAATATTAGAGAGAAAAATGTAATTTATTTTCAGGTAAGCTGTATCTAAAACTTGATAGTGATGTTATGTCACTGAAATATTTCTTGTTGGCCCGGACATTTTTAGAGGCTTTCATGTTGATCTGTTTTAATAAGTGAAGGAGATTGTTTTGGAAAGTGCATTTTTGAAAGTGCATCCTGCCCCATTTAGTTTCATAAGAGAGAGAGAGAGAGAGAGAGAGCGAGTGAAAGCATAGAGCCCATCTAATCTCTGCAGGAACATGTGCACCGCATGGCACTCCAGTGTCTGTGGTGCATAATTTGTGTGTGATGTAATTTTAATCTTAATTGTGAGTGCAGATTGACAGAGGGCCATCTGGCCAAATCAATGGAGATTTGGGCAATAATCTATGGATGGAGGGGTAGAGGATAGGGAAAATAATACACACTGAAGTTTTACCTTCGGATAAGGGAGACGAGTGCGCCACATTATATTGTGTCCATTGAAAAAGGCCTGAAGGGCACAAACAGGAGGGAACAGTTCAGGGTCATCCTCTGTCCTTGATTGCTACCCCTCTTTCATAGGTAGAAAAACATTGTGTAATATGAAAAATAAAAAGACACAAAAAAGCAGAATTTGAAATAATGCCTCTCACACTCCTGACTCCAATAATGCAACAGTTTAGCTAAAGTACAAGACTGTAACACATCCCAGTGTGACACAGAGACGGGAACCTATGTAGAAAAAGGCAACAAGATATATACACACAGTTACCTCCAAACTTACTGGATTTTATTTATCTGATTTTATTTATACTGAGACACACACACTATATACTGAGTCTCAGTGTGTGTGTGTGTGTGTGTGTTTATGTGGGGGCACCAGGGCTTGATGACAAATTATTTCATAGGCATATAAATAGGAAAAATAATCAATTTGGGAATAAAAATAAGTAAACAAAAAACACTAAGCTCACTCTAAACTTTTCCGATGGCGCTTCTCTCTCAAATGCAATTATACAATGCTTTCAGCACAGCGTGCGCAGCCGGTGCCTTGCAGGCGTGCCTCACCCTGTCACACCCTCGCTCCTACACCCTTCGACAAGTGTACACTTTGCGTGACGTTGTGCTGACGTCACAGAGTGTGCACTTGAGTGAGGAGGGTGTAGGTGAAACACTTCAGCGCCAGCATTCAGCACCTTTGCCTTTGTCTGAAAAATTACCTACGCAGTCTTTTCTTGTATTTGTATTTAATAATAATAATAATAATTTTGAAATACACTGTTCATTAATATCACCTGCTAGTTTTATAGGATACTACTTCAGTAATTAATTAAATGATAGTTTCCAAAACATTTTTTGGTTTAACTTTCTAATCGTATATTTAAATCATGATTATATAATAATTTTATATTATCTATGTATTATAATTGCCTTGATACATAATTTAACAATTTCTACGACTGTGTAGCTAACATTACATTTGTATGCACCGCCGCTGCTATATTTTCCCAGTTGACTTTAACGCAAAGAATTCTGGGACTTCAGCGCTAAAACACTTCCGCATCAGTGCGCTGTTTCGTTCACTCCGCTGAAGGCAGCATTGAAGGGCACAGACGGCTCGATTCGGCTCCTTCACGAGGGAACAAGTGTGCGATTTGGGACGCAGCCACTGTTGGACACATACAGCGTATCGTGCCTCGGTTCCGCTGGCTTAAGCGTCCGTGTCCTGCCGTGCCGTGCCGGAGTCCCAGAGCTGTTATTGCAAAACCAGGCCGCTGTGAATCCGTCCCTCTGATGGAGGAGCAGCGACTGTGGGTTTGGTTTTGGTTTTGGTTTGTGTTTGTGTTAAAAACAGAGACGGGAAACACTGCGAGCGACACAGCCTGACGAGGAGAGGACTTGTGTGTCTGTTTTATTCTTTCTGCTTTACATGATTGTAATAGCGTAATAAATACATGTTTCTGTTCAGGGATATTGGGAAGAGCTAAACGTGTAGACAACATTATATTCAGACAAGCATGTTCACATAAGTATGTTTCCATGTGCAACAATAAATAGCAAATATGTATTGTTATTATTATCGTCATCATTTGTGCTAGTATATATGCATTTTAAACGGCACAACGTGACTCCCTTAACTTATTACTCTTACTACAGATTTGTAACTGCAAACGATACTATTTGCCGTATTATTAATAATGTACTTATCAGACGTCCTTAACCCGGGCAAGTTACAGTTGAAACAAAATACACACGTTTCACGATTATTCATCCAGCTACAATATAGCAGGTTATAATTTAAAGTGTGCACGTTTCAGTCATGGTGTTTATGGACGTATTTATTAAACTAGTTCTTAATGTTTTAGAGGGAAACCCAGATCTGCTGTATTTATTTATTCATTAATTTAACTTGTAAATGGGCATGTTAACTGAATCGTGTTCCCTTCACACTGACTGTCTGCGGATTGTCCTGCACACATTCACACAACACAGCCTGAAACACCGTCCAGCTGCTCATACAATATTAATAACATCGGCTGCTACCGATCCGATTATTATCCTTCAGTTTATTTTAACTAGTCAGGCACTGCACCGGGGTCCTTTGTTAATACACTTGGATATTAACTGTAAGCAGTCATTATTTCTGTACGTGGATTTCACTCCATGGTGCTTATAAAACTGCAATTTCTTCGTGATCCCACCTGGCACTTGATATTATATCTTCCGACACAATGTATCTGATCTCTTCCCTGTCTGTCTATAAGTCAAGCACATATGTCCTGAGTGGGTGACGGACGTTACGGACACGTCTGGCACCAGATATTTAACCTCCACAAAACACGGACCCGTCCGGACGCTCAGCCAGTGGAAACACAAGTGTCCGGGGCCGGAGCGTCCGCCAGTGCTTGACTGTTGCATTATTAGTTGACTGAACTCCTGAAATCTTATTTTTTTCCCCTTATTTCATTCATTAAACTAAATAAGTACAATAATAAATGCCTTTTTTGTGTCTGTATTTTATGTGGAACGTAAATTAAACACAAACTCAGTTATACTGCATTATTATTATTTATTAATTCACATAGTTATTATGTATTGATAATTTGTATAAACTGAAGCGACCTTGTAGAGCCCCCAGCTGTTTGCAATACCTTGTTTGCACCCTTTCTGCAATTGGCTGATTGGCCGTTTACTTCTTGTAGGAAGTAGAGCCAAACAGAGCTTGGATCGGAACATTTTTCTTTAACTCCTCATATTTTGCAATACTGCACAATTATATTGTAGGTTTTGCCGACAGGTTACTGAATGAACATTCCTGCTTCAATCTTCTCACCGAATGAAAAGTTACACAAAAGTATACAAGAGTTCACTGTTGTGCTGTGCACACAAGTCTGATTTTTTATTTTGATTTTATTGTCAACCCCGGTTTTATACCTATGCCAAACCCGGGCTTGCGGGGCTGAGAAATTGTCCGGGTTTCCTGGGTTTTCAGTGCCCGGGTCCCCGGGCTGGAAACACTAGTATCAGTGTATATTGTGTGCATCTCAGTATGTAGTGTATGCGTCTCAGTACATACTAATATACAGTTAGGTCCATAAATATTTGTACAGTGTCACAATTGTAATCATTTTGGCTCTGTATGCCACCACAATGGATTTGAAAGGAAACAATCAAGATCTGTTTTAAGTGTAGACTTTAATCTTTAATTTGAGGGTAGGTACATCCAAACTGGGTGAACGGTGTAGGAATTACATCCATTTTTATATGTGGTCCCCCCAATTTTAGGGGCTAATTGGACAAACTAACATAATCATGAATTAAGTTGTGAGTTACAATTCTTGGTTGCAAATCCTTTGCAGTCAATGACTGCCTGAAGTCTGGAACCCATAGACATCACCAGATACTGGGTTTCTTCCCTGGTGATGCTCTGCCAGGCAAACCTGAAGGCAAAACGCCCCAAGAACAAGCAGAAACTAAAGACAGCTGCAGTGCAGGTCTGGCAGAGCATCACAGAAGAACTTAATTTACTGGTCATCAATTTTCCAGGCACTGACATCACCCTCGGGCTCCCATGGCTCACGTACCACAACCCAACCATATCCTGGACAGAGGGAGACATTCTTTCCTGGGGTCAACACTGTTTTTCTAACTGCCTGTCTCTCCCCTGTCGAGCAACTCACGTTGAGAGGCTGCTTCTATCAACATCTGCAAATATTCCATGTGAATATCAAGATCTGGCTGCTGTCTTTAGTAAGACCCAAGCCACCAAATTGCCCCCCACATCGTTAATTGTGCCAGTGACCTTCTCTCTGGCACCTCACCTCCCAAGGGTCGTATTTACCCACTTTCCATACCTGAGTATCAGGCCATGGAGGAATATATTAAGGAAGCGCTCAAACAGGGTCTCATCCGTCCCTCCACATCGCCAGCCGCAGCAAGTTTCTTTTTTGTGGCCAAATAGAATGGAGGACTGCGACCGTGTATTGATTACAGAAGTCTAAATATCGCTACCCTCTGCCCCTAGTGCCAGCTGCCCTGGAACAAGTTCGAGGCACTCGGTTTTTTACCAAACTTGACCTGCGAAGCACCTACAATCTTATCAGAATCAAAGAAGGAGATGAGTGGAAGACGACATTTCTAACCAGCAGTGGTCATTACAAATATCTAGTTATGTCATTTGGACTAGTAAATGCACCCTCTGTCTTCCAAGCTTTTGTAAATGAAGTATTGCGACCCTTCCTAAATCGCTTTGTCATCATGTACAGTGCATCTGGAAAGTATTCACAGTGCTCCACTTTTTCCACATTTTGTTATGTTACAGCCTTATTCCAAAATGGATTAAATTAATTATTTTCCTCAAAATTCTACAAACAATACCCCATAATGACAATGTGAAAGAAGTTTGTTTGAAATCTTTGCAAATTTATTAAAAATAAAAAACAAAAAAAGCACATGTACACAAGTATTCACAGCCTTTGCCATGACACTCAAAATTGAGCTCAGGTGCATCCTGTTTCCACTGATCATCCTTGAGATGTTTCTCATGTCAGAGCCCAAACCAAGCCATGAAGTCCAAGGAATTATCTGTAGACCTCCGAGACAGGAGTGTATCCAGGCACAGATCTGGGGAAGGGTACAGAACAATTTCTGCAGCATTGAAGGTCCCAATGAGCACAGTGGCCTCCATCATCCGTAAATGGACTCTTCCTAGAGAAGGGCCTTAGTCAGGGAGGTGACCAAGAACCCGATGGTCACTCTGACAGAGCTCCAGCATGTCTCTGTGGAGAGAGGAGAACCTTCCAGAAGAACAACCATCTCTGCAGCACTCCACCAATCAGGCCTGTATGGTACAGTAGCCGGACGGAAGCCACTCCTCAGTAAAAGGCACATGACAGCCCGCCTGGAGTTTGCCAAAAGGCACCTGAAAGACTCTCAGACCATGAGAAACAAAGATTGAACTCTGGCCTGAAAGGCAAGCGTCATGTCTGGAGGAAACCAGGCACCGCTCATCACCTGGCCAATACCATCCCATGTTTTTCAGCGGCAGGAACTGGGAGACTAGTCAGGATCGAGGGAAAGATGAATGCAGCAATGTACAGAGACATCCTTGATGAAAACCTGCTCCAGAGCGCTCTGGACCTCAGACTGGGGTGAAGGTTCATCTTCCAACAAGACAACGACCCTAAGCACACAGCCAAGATAACAAAGGAGTAGCTACAGGACAACTCTGTGAATGTCCTTGAGTGGCACAGCCAGAGCCCAGACTTGAACATCTCTGGAGAGATCTGAAAATGGCTGTGCACCGACGCTCCCCATCCAACCTGATGGAGCTTGAGAGGTCCTGCAAAGAAGAATGGGAGAAACTGCCCAAAAATAGGTGTGCCAAGCTTGTAGCATCATACTCAAAAAGACTTGAGGCTGTAATTGGTACCAAAGTTGCTTCAACAAATGATTGAGCAAAGGCTCTGAATACTTGTGTACATGTGCTTTTTTTGTTTTTTATTTAATACATTTGCAAAGATTTCAAACAAACTTCTTTCACATTGTCATTATGGGGTATTGTTTGTAGAATTTTGAGGAAAATAATTAATTTAATCCATTTTGGAATAAGGCTGTAACATAACAAAATGTGGAAAAAGTGAAGCGCTGTGAATACTTTCCGGATGCACTGTATATTGATGACATTCTAATCTACTCACCGACTCTTCCTGAACATATCTCCCGTGTGCGAAAAGTACTTCACTGTCTTTTACAGAACGGACTATACGTGAAGGCTGAGAAGTACATGTTCCACCAACACCACATCACTTTCCTGGGTTATGTGATCGATACTACCGGCGTGCATATGGACTCTGACAAAGTGAAAGCCGTTACGGAATGGCCTCAGCCCCGGACTATAAAAGAGCTACAAAGATTCCTGGGTTTTGCCAACTTTCACTGGCAATTCATATGAAATTTCAGCACTGTAGTATCTCCCCTGACTACTCTTCTCCGAGGATCTCCCTGTACGCTGTCCTGGTCCAATGCAGCTAACGACATCTTCCATCGCCTCAAGACACTCTTTACCACAGCTCCCATCCTGAAGCACCCTGATTCTTCTCTCCCCTTTGTGGTTGAGGTGGATGCCTCTAAGTCCGGTTCACTCACTTTCAGTTCACAATTACCTACCGTCCTGGATCTAAGAATACAAAGGCAGATGACCTGTCACGTCAATTTGATGGCGATGCTGTCCATTGTTCCACAGATCCTATTCTACCTTCTACCTATATAGTGGCTCCAATTAAATGGGACATTATGGATCGCATTCAACAAGCTCTCATCTCTGATCCAGTGCCGCCAAATTGTCCTACAACCCATACTTTCTGTTCCCAGCTCAGTG
Source organism: Amia ocellicauda (assembly GCF_036373705.1). Lineage (NCBI taxonomy): Eukaryota > Metazoa > Chordata > Actinopteri > Amiiformes > Amiidae > Amia > Amia ocellicauda. The sequence continues at coordinate 27,816,397 of NC_089854.1, read as the reverse complement.
CGTTCCCAGGTCCTTCACTGGCTTCATTCATCTCCTGCCTCTGGACACCCTGGAGTTCACCGCACAATATCCATAGTCCAGAAACAGTTTTGGTGGCCCACCTTAACCCAGGATGTCACACTATTCGTTGTTGCCTGTCCCACCTGTGCCCAGTCCAAACCATCTCGCCAGCTCCCTGCCAGTCTCTTGGAACCACTTCCCATTCTGCACCTACCCTGGTCTCACATCACCATCAATTTTCTTAACAGACCATCCCAACTTCTGCGGCTACACCACTATCCTAGTAGCAGTTGACCGTTTCTCCAAGTCCTGCCATCTCATTCCCATGAAGGGCATCCCCACTGCTCTTGAAACAGCTGAATTCCTCTTCTCCCAGGTGTTCAGGATATATGGGTTACCAGAAGATATTGTTTCGGACCGGGGTCCCCAGTTCACACCCAGAGTCTGGTCCATGTTCCTCAAATCCCTCAATATTAATGTCAGTCTTTCATCTGGCTATCATCAGAGTTCTGGGCTATCAGCCACCTCTGTTCCCCGGGTAAAGAGATTCCACTGATGTTCCAGCTGTCGACGACTGGTTCCGCCGAAGCCAGGATGTGTGGCAGGCAGCACATGTACATCTTCAATGGGCTGTTCAGCACCAGAAGACACAGGCAGACCGTCATAGATGACCAGCACCACAGTATCAGCCGGGGCAGGAGGTGTGGCTCTCCACCAGGGACATTCGGCTCAAATTCCCTTCCAAGAAGTTAAGTCCTCATTTTATTGGTCCCTACAAGGTCTTACGACAAATCAACCCAGTGACTTACCAACTTCAGCTACCTGGTCATTTCCGGATTTCCCCCTTTTCATGTTTCCCTCCTTAAGCCAGTAGTCACCGACTCCCTTAGCCAACATGACCCCACTTCCTGTTCTGCCAACGCCCCTCCTCCTCCTATCTTCCTAGATGAAGGACCTGCTTATGTGGTTCGGTCACTTCTCAGATCCCGCCGTCGCCAAGGAAGCCTCCAGTATTTAGTGGATTTGGAGGGGTACGGTCCAGAGGAGCGTTCTTGGGTGCCAGCCTCTGACATCCTCGACCCTTCCCTCATCAGTGACTTTCACGGAGACCATCCTGAAGATCCTGCTCCCTGGCCTCATGGACGTCCTCGCCACCGCTGTTTTTTGGCATCATAGGTCGGCCGTGGGGAGGGGGGTACTGTCATGTCTACCTCTCAACTCCCTTGATCACCACCGCCTGTTTATCTGACCATGCCTTTTGGATCTCCCTGTTATTCCTGTTTGCTGCCTCTATCTTCTACCTGTTCCTTGCTCAGCGCTTGGGTTCACTGCTCACAGCAACCCCCCACCATTACAGTAAGTAACTAACAAACAATCAGTACTTAGCTCAGCTTGGTGACTGCGTCCGCTGGTCCATGTAGGCATCCTGTAATGTAGAAGCCTTCAGATAAATCACAAGCCATCTATAAAGCCACGAAACACAAAATTGTTATATTTATTATACAATGCATTTCATGTTTTTAATACTATAATATATATGTATAATATATATGTGTATAACAATGGGCAGCAGTAGGTCTAGTTGATATATAGTTAGTGGTTAGCATTGGCAGGAAATGTCATATCAAACTGCAGTTTTTATTCAAAAATGTTTCCAAGCAGTGAAGAATAGATACTGTTTCTGCCAATGTATTAATTTATTTATCGTTAAATTATTAAATAAAACAAACAATACATACCTTGGCCTTCTAGGCCTGCAGTCAATCCAGCTAGCTGAATTAGTTAGAAAATGCACTTCTGTGCTCCAACGAATTGTCACAGGAGGAACTGACGTGCTGTCAACATGTTCTGTGCCAGTAATTCAGTTTGCATGGAAGAACCTTGAATGTATTTCATCAGCTGTGATTCTAAACCCTCTTGATCTGAGCCACTCAGCTGTTCTCTTCTTCAGTTTCTTCATGATCTCTGCCTTGTCAACTGCCTGTTCTTCGTTTAGATGGTAAGCCACTGTTTCAGACTTCACCTTTTCCTCTCCTCTCAGGAGATGGCTGAGACATTCTGTCTCTGCACAATTTCCATAATGCCATTGTGCTGTTTTGTCACTTTCTGTGTATTCAGGCTGGTAGTTGATGTTCCGGAATATCCTATGACACTTCTCACAGGGAGGTTCCTCCATGAAGTCACCAGTTGTGGGATTCCATTTGTAGGCCCTGCATTTCACCCCGTCGGGCAACTGGAGGAATGCTCCGTTTTCACCATTTTGAACTGCATGTGCCACTGCGTCATCCCATGTATGAATGCAGGAGAGTGCAATCATTATCTTAGTCTCCACTTTACCACTGCAAGACAGTGACGCGCCATAATACACTGAAGAGCTCTTTCCTGTCTCATCCTGGAAGTTGCAAGTGCTGACAACAGTTGATCTTAAAGTGTAACAGTTTCTATACTGGTCATCGATTTCTTTTGCAGCCATTGCATTGCAGAAGTCTCCGAGCTTCTTCAGTACAGCACTGTGGTCACTGCACTCCGTCATTTTTGTGACCTGTATACCAAATACCAAAAAAAAGATTAATGTAGCTGAACTGAAACACTTTTCAGTTTCTGACACTAAGGACTAGACCAAATCCAAATTTTGATAGTAGAAAGTGGCTCTTGACCATAAATTAGCCCAGACCCTCTCAGTAGCAATACAGTTGAATTCAAGACATCAATAAATACTTTAAAAAGTTTCTGTTGTTAAGAAGATTGGAAGTGTTTCCAGGCACTCACCACTTCGAGGAGAATGGAAAAGGGAGTCCGTGTTGGCAGAAAACTGCAATACTGTTCGAAAGCTTTTGGAAAATCCTTCAGAAAGCTCTCATATGTTTCTTCAGAGGTGAAGAAATCTTGTGGCACAATTGGCTTGCACTGTGCACTCTCATGGATGTGACCCAGGAAGAATATGCTATGAAGTACCTGATCAGAGAACAACATGCAAGTTGATTAAACATTATTTACACCCTGTATAAGCGCGTCTGCTAATAAATAAATAATAATATTATGCATGTTTCCATGTTTCCTCTTTTGTTAAAACAAATCTCTACTCATGCAAGTTAAGTAATCGTTAATAATCTGTTATATTTTTTAATGTTTCTCTCTGCTTTTGTGATACCTAGACCACATTCATATTTGAGATTAATGCCTCAGTTCCACTGGCTTAAGTGTCCGTGTCGTGCCATGCCGTTCCATCTTCAGACGCGTCCCAGAGCTTTTTTTGTAAAACCAGGCCGCTGTGAATCCATCCTGATGGGAGGAGCAGCGACTGTGGGTTTGGTTTGTGTTTCATTTTAAAAACAGAGACAGAGAACAACACTATGAGCGATAGAGCCTGACGTGGAAAGGACTTTTGTGTCTATTTTATTCTTTGTGCTTTAGATGATTGTAAACAGCGTAATAAATACACGTTTCTGTTAAGAGATATTAGGAAGAGCTAAACGTGTAGAGACAACATTTTTTCAGACAAGCATGTTCCCATAAGAATACGTTTCCATGTGCGACAATAACACTAAATAGCAAATATGTATTGTTATTATTATCGTCATCATTTGTGCTAGTATATATGCATTTTAAACGGCACAGCGTGACTCCCTTAACTTATTACTCTTACTACAGATTTGTAACTGCAAACAATACTTTTTGCCGTATTATTTATAATTTACTTATTAGACGTCCTTAACCAGGGCAAGTTACAGTTGAAACAAAATACACACATTTCACGATTATTCATCCAGCTACAATATAGCAGATTATAATTCAACTAAAGTGTGCATGTCTCAGTCATGGCGATTATGGACGCATTTATTAAACCAGTCCTTAATGTTTTAGAGGGAAACCCAGATCTGCTGTATTTATTTATTCATTAATTTAACTTGTAAATGGGCACACGTTAACTTAATCGTGATCGCCTTCCTACTGCTTGTCTCTGAGGATTGTCCTGCACGCCATTCACAAAACGACAGCATGAAACACCGTCCAGCTGTTCATAAAATATTAATAAAATCGGCTGCTACCGATCCGATTATTATCCTTCAGTTTATTAGTCACAGCACTGCACTGGTCCTGTGAAATCCAAGTTTTTAATACACTTGGATATTAACTGCAAGCAGTCATTGTTTCTGTACGTGGATTTCAATCCATGCTGCTAATGCAATTTCTTCATGATCCCACACGGGTCTTCCAATATAATGTATCTGATCTCTTCCCTCTTCCCTTCTACAAGTCCGGACGCGTCCGCCAGTGGAAACGGGGCATTAGGCCAGCCCAGGGCCGCCTTAACTCAAATGTGAACGGGGTCATAGATTAAGGCAGACCTGGGCCGGTCTCGCTTTTTCACCCGGCCTAAATCTTTTGAGGTGGCCGAAAGGCAGCCTAAATGTGAATATGGCGTGCCAGGCCCTGGGCCGGGTGGGAAACGTCAATGTGTGACGCAACTCAAGCTATGCAACTCAAGCCACGCCCCCAGAGACTGTGTGTCTGATTTAAAGGAGACGCCGCTTCTCACCAACGGAGACGTAAAATACAAGCACCAAACAGCTTACACGACTGCACAAGACAAACAGCATTTTCTCTATATTGTTTGAATGTCATATCAATCTATAGCCTTAAATGTACAGATACATTTCGCTAGCTCACATCTTTATATATAATAAAAAAGTATAGGCTAAATGAGTTATAATGATGTAAACAGTTCAAACTACTCGGTCGATAAAAAAATAATTGTGTAGCTGGTAATCTTGCTATTGTTTGTTCTTGTACTAAGTATGATTGAAGTCTGAAATTTAACAGTATGCACTTTACACTTGAAAATTGTATTGTGAAATTGTGAACGGGACCAGGTAACTTTATTCACTTATCCCAATTTTGCATTAAAACTATATAAATTTAACCAAAGCAGGTTTCCATTTAAATCAGTGCATTTCAAAACGAGATCAGCTGTTTACTATGCAATGCGAAATGTGATTATATTGAGCTGAGCAGTACAATCACACATGCCGGCGTTGGAGGTAACAACTGGGACGATGCAGAAATTAAAGCACCGTTTACAATGTGGATGGAAGATAAACCGAAAGGAAGTGTACGAGCGCTGCTGAGGATATAACTATAGAAGCGATCACAGAAGCCTTCTTTCAATGCGTACGATTGCATAATGCATACGATTTCTTGTGATTTAATGTAGATGTCCTACTAAATGTGCTTTGCTTTCGGGTGAATTGTATAACAGCACTTTTAGACTTGCTGAACCGAAGATAGACATTTGAAAAGGGAAATATATTAATTCGATTCCCCATTGAACCAGCACATTTTTAAATTATATTAGAAAGCTTCAGCTGCAAAGGGTTAAGATTACTTTCAAAGAAAATATAGAACTGATCAATAGTCTATATACACTCACCTAAAGGATTATTAGGAACACCTGTTCAATTTCTCATTAATGCAATTATCTAACCAACCAATCACATGGCAGTTGCTTCAATGCATTTAGGGGTGTGGTCCTGGTCAAGACAATCTCCTGAACTCCAAACTGAATGTCTGAATGGGAAAGAAAGGTGATTTAAGCAATTTTGAGCGTGGCATGGTTGTTGGTGCCAGACGGGCCGGTCTGAGTATTTCACAATCTGCTCAGTTACTGGGATTTTCACGCACAACCATTTCTAGGGTTTACAAAGAATGGTGTGAAAAGGGAAAAACATCCAGTATGCGGCAGTCCTGTGGGCGAAAATGCCTTGTTGATGCTAGAGGTCAGAGGAGAATGGGCCGACTGATTCAAGCTGATAGAAGAGCAACTTTGACTGAAATAAGCACTCGTTACAACCGAGGTATGCAGCAAAGCATTTGTGAAGCCACAACACGTACAACCTTGAGGCGGATGGGCTACAACAGCAGAAGACCCCACCGGGTACCACTCATCTCCGCTACAAATAGGAAAAAGAGGCTACAATTTGCACAAGCACACCAAAATTGGACAGTTGAAGACTGGAAAAATGTTGCCTGGTCTGATGAGTCTCGATTTCTGTTGAGACATTCAGATGGTAGAGTCAGAATTTGGCATAAACAGAATGAGAACATGGATCCATCATGCCTTGTTACCACTGTGCAGGCTGGTGGTGGTGGTGTAATGGTGTGGGGGATGTTTTCTTGGCACACTTTAGGCCCCTTAGTGCCAATTGGGCATCGTTTAAATGCCACGGCCTACCTGAGCATTGTTTCTGACCATGTCCATCCCTTTATGACCACCATGTACCCATCCTCTGATGGCTACTTCCAGCAGGACAATGCACCATGTCACAAAGGTCGAATCATTTCAAATTGGTTTCTTGAACATGACAATGAGTTCACTGTACTAAACTGTCCCCCACAGTCACCAGATCTCAACCCAATAGAGCATCTTTGGGATGTGGTGGAACGGGAGCTTCGTGCCCTGGATGTGCATCCCACAAATCTCCATCAACTGCAAGATGCTATCCTATCAATATGGGCCAACATTTCTAAAGAATGCTTTCAGCACCTTGTTGAATCAATGCCACGTAGAATTAAGGCAGTTCTGAAGGCGAAAGGGGGTCAAACACAGTATTAGTATGGTGTTCCTAATAATCCTTTAGGTGAGTGTATATACATCAGTATTAATAAGTTGTGATTATAAATACATCGCATACACCTGTAAGCAGACCTAATGTCATGTGTAACTGGTTTGTTTGAGCAGATTTGTTTAATTCCCGGCAGGCATTTTGTTTAGACCTCCTTTTCGCCCACATATGTGACGCACTTAGGCCTCTTAAAACCGCAAATGTGAACGGGGTCTCAAAAAAAAGCCGGACTAAATTTGAGGCGGCCCAGGACCAGCCTAATAAGTGTGAACGGGGTCCTAGTTTTGAATGACAGACTGTTTAAACTATTTGCTTTTATGCAGACAGAACAAAAAGCAATGTTTTTGTTAATGGACAGGACGAGTGTACCTCTGTAATTAATGCCTCTGTCACATCTGGGTTGATCGCTGATGCTTTACACAGCTTAACTAATTCTGAGATAAAGACAGCTCCACTGTTCAGCAGTGTTTTCCTGTTTAGTTGTTTATCTTTACGCTGATTTCTCATCTGTGTGTTTTATCTAAAACAACAAACAACAAGAGAGATGTCACATTTATAATTTAAATGTATACAAAGCTAGAGTTGATGACATGTTTTGTTTTACATCATATATACACATCATATTACATAATTATATTACATAATCATCATCTAACAGTCCCCCGGCTAGCACCAGAAACATGATGTACACAAGGGACGTTTCTAACGTACTGGTGAGAAAAAACCCGAAGAAGAATAAGAAAATTATGGAAATTATGTCTTCAATAAATTTATTTTTACATTTTGGTTTTGAGTCCGGATTTATAATATACATCTGTTTTTCCAAAATTAAATACAGTGAACTAAATTTGACACTTGACGTTTGATCGGAATGTTGAAACATGTTGAAACAAGTTGAAAATGTTTTATCATCTGTACCAATACCTTCAGTAGTAATGTTATTGTCAAAAACATTTGGTATATGGATGTCTGTTCACGTATGATTGTATGAGAGGCCGTTAAAGTCAAAATTGTAGCTTTATGGAAAGGAATGTCAGCTTTGGCTATGAATATGTTGAAAATCTATGAATATGTCAGCTTTTTTCAGTGGATATGACATATGCCAAGAAACATGTGACATTATCAGCCAATCAGAGCTCACCCATAAAAGCCACTGCATTGTTTCCGCTATAATCTCAGTAATGAAAACACTGAAATGGTGTGGACAAACATATCTTTATACTTTGCTAGCCTACAACATAATTTTAATGAAAGAACATATGCACAGAAGTCTTGGTTGCGCCGTGGATTACAAAATAATAAAATAAATACATTTTAGAGATCGGCATTGATATCTTAGATAAAAAGTAAGAAATGTTAAAAAAATGCAGTAAACACACGTCTCTGACAAGTATTGAAACAGTTTCACGTTAAACTAAGTTTATACATGGAACATCACCCTTTTTACAGAAAACAAAACAAAGTTAGTATATCATTTCACCACGGTAATTATATTAATTTATTTGTCTCAGGGTGTAAAACAGAAAGAAGAAATCTACTCCCACACAATGACGTTCATAATACATTAACGATACCCTGCAACTAATGAAAGCATTAACACAAATTTGCATTATTCTTTTACAGTTTTTCTCAATCGCTTTGGCTCAATTCTCAAATGAGAATTATTTTTTTCAAAACATTAAATTCAAATCTCTGAACAATTAGTTTCTTGTTCACAGCAGATTTTAATGTCTTATTAATTTACACAAATTGCATGTGTTTTGGCATGTGTGCAAAAGAGTAAGTACAACTTGCACAATAACTACATGCACATGGCTTGCTGATCAAAACGGATGAGTTGATTCTCAGTGAAATTGTTATACTCTTCACAACTAAACATTCTTTCATCGTGTGAGCCATCACATGCAAAATGATCCAATCAATTATCAAAATCTGTCAGACATACATGTATATACCATAAATATCTATGATAAATAGGCAAATTACTTGCCAGGTGACATAGTAATGAAATAGGAATCACAGTCTTACCGATCAACCAATCAAGTTTGGAAGCATATACAATACTATGCAAAAGTTGTAGGTAGGTGTGAAAAAATACTGTAATGTAAGAATGCTTTCAAAAATAGACATGTTAATACATTATATTTATCAATTAACTAAATGCAAAGTGAGTGAACAGAAGAAAAATGTAAATCAAATCCATATTCGGTGTGACCACCCTTTGCCTTAAAAACAGCATCAATTCTTCTAGGTACACTTGCACAAAGTCAGGGATTTTGTAGGCATATAGTCAGGTGTATGATTAAACAATTATACCAAACAGGTGCTAATGATCATCAATTCAATATGTAGGATTGAAACACAATCATTAACTGAAACAGAAACAGCTGTGTAGGAGGAATAAAACTGGGTGAGGAACAGCCAAACTCAGCTAACAAGGTGAGGCTGCTGAAGACAGTTTACTGTCAAACGTCATACACCATGGCAAGACTGAGCACAGCAACAAGACACAAGGCAGTTCTACTGCATCAGCAAGGTCTCTCCCAGGCAGAAATGTCAAAGCAGACAGGGGTTTCCAGATGTGCTGTCCAAGCTCTTTTGAAGAAGCACAAAGAAATGAGCAACGTTGAGGACCGTAGACGCAGTGGTCGGCCAAGGAAACTTACTGCAGCAGATGAAAGACACATCATGCTTACTTCCCTTCACAATCGGAAGATGTCCAGCAGTGCCATCATCTCAGAATTGGCAGAAAACAATGGGACCCTGGTACACCCAACTACTGTCCGGAGAAGTCTGGTCAGAAGTGGCCTTCATGGAAGACTTGCGGCCAAAAAGCCATACCTCAGACGTGGAAACAAGGTCAAGTGACTCAACTATGCATGAAAACACAGGAACTGGGGTGCAGAAAAATGGCAACAGGTGCTCTGGACTGATGAGTCAAAATTTGAAATATTTGGCTGTAGCAGAAGGGAGTTTGTTCGCCGAAGGGCTGGAGAGCGGTACATGAATGAGTGTCTGCAGGCAACAGTGAAACATGGTGGAGGTTCATAGCAAGTTTGGGGCTGCATTTCTGCAAATGGAGTTGGGGATTTGGTCAGAATTAATGGTCTCCTCAATGCAGAGAAGTACAGGCAGATACTTATCCATCATGCAATACCATCAGGGAGGCATCTGATTGGCCCCATATTTATTCTGCAGCATGACAACGACCCCAAACACACAACAACAGTCATTAAGAACTATCTTCAGTGTAAAGAAGAACAAGGTGTCTTGGAAGTGATGGTATGGTATGACCCCCACGGAGCCCTGATCTCAACATCATCGAGTCTGTCTGGGATTACATGAAGAGAGAGAAGCAACTGAGGCTGCCTAAATCCACAGAAGAACTGTGGTTAGTTCTCCAAGATGTTTGGGCCAACCTACCTGCCGATTTCCTTCAAAAACTGTGTGCAAGTGTACCTAGAAGAATTGATGCTGTTTTGAAGGCAAAGGGTGGTCACACCAAATATGGATTTGATGTAGATTTTTCTTCTGTTCACTCACTTTGCATTTAGTTAATTGATAAATATAATAATAAACATGGAGCTTGCCCACAGCACAATCACTACCATTTTTGAACATGAAGGAACATCACAACCCTGAACAGCAGCTACATGCTCGTGGAAGAGAAATAAGCAGATGTGTAAGAATGTGTGGTGGTAGTGTTAGGGGAAGACATAATAAAGGAAGAGGTAGAAGGCAAAGAATAAGAGTCCCTGATGAAATCAGAGCCACAATTGTGGACCATGCCAAAAACCATGGTCTTACAATGGAAGAGGCTGGTCGGAGAGTACACCGGTCCACGGTGTCATCAATTGTGCAAACAGTCAGTAGTGGGTAAATATGTACTTTTTTACTTTTTATCTTTACTTTTGTTACAGAATTTCATTCACAAAAATACAGCAACTATTGTAAATGTTAATGCAAGTCTGAAAATCACAATGTACTGTAAGATATGTATATGAGGAATATACAGTAATGCAACACAATTTGAATATTGTATACTATCTGTAACATGATCTATTTGTGAATTCTACATGTCATATATAGAACTGCACAATGAACTCATGCTGGTGGCAGAGCAGCAGTATTCAGCCATCAGCAAGAACAACACATTTGCAGCATGGTCAAAGCCAACAATTCCATCAGGCTAAGAGAGATTGAAAGTGCAATCATAAATGACAACAATATCTTCGCAAATATCAGTTCTGTCAGCATTTCCTCTATAGACAGAGTTTTGAAAACAAATGAGATGACTATGAAACAACTCTACAAGGTGCCATTTGAGAAGAATAGTGACAGAGTGAAGGAGCTGCGGTACCAGTATGTCCAGGTAAACCATTGGTGTGCACATGGTATATTGTACAGGGAGTTTTACTGTACTCCAATGATGCCTGTATGTACTTCTTGAAGTTGTAGATACCCATAAGAACAGAAAACATTTCTTCTTTACTAAACTGTCTGATTCTAGAATAGGCTATGTAAAACTAACTTTATATTTTGTTTCTGTGTTACTATATGAGAATAATGGAGCTCGAAGGTCATGAAATGACCAACATATCTGTTTTTGTGGACGAGGCTAGGTTCAATCTGGCCAAAGGCAGGAGACGTGTCCGCAATCTCATTGGACACCGAGCCACAATTGGCACACCAGACCAATGTGGGGGCAATATTACAATGTGTGCTGCCATTTCTGAGAATGGTGTGAGCACACACATTCCACACATTGGGCCCTATAACACCCAACTTCTCCTAGCCATCCTAAATACACTTTACAGAGACCTAATACCAGAACACGAAAGAGGTTTTGTTAGACCAGATTTGAGAAATTATGTAATTGTGTGGGATAATGTCAGCTTCCACTGAACCAACATTGTTAGGGAATGGTTTGCTGTGCATGAAAGGATAACAATGGAGTTGCTTCCACCATACTCCCCATTCCTGAATCCAATAGAGTTTTTTTCAACATGGAGGTGGAAAGTATATGACTATCGGGCACAAGATCAGATGTCTTTGTTAGATGCCATGAATGCTACTTGTGAGGACATCACAGGCTATCATTGCAGGGCATGGTTGCCCAATGCAAGGAGATTTTTCACCCGGTGCATTGCAAGGGAAAACATCAGATGTGATGATGATGAAAATTTCTGGCCAGACCAAGAAGAGCAACAGGATGTCCACCAAGATGATGGGAACTTGTAATGTTACGTACCGTGAGGAGGTACAATTTATTGTTTTGTTACAGAACTACCGCAGGTATTTTCATTGTTGCGTTTTTTTTTCTTGCATGGATGTCATTTTGATTCAAATTTTCTGTTCACTATATATGACTTTACATGTAAGAAATATGTAAACATGGACATGCAAATGTGACCTTTCTGTTTACATGTAACACGTTGCTACAAAGACATATATATATACAAATACATACATACAAATGTGCATATCCTTTTTCTATGTACTACAGTGTTGTTCAGTAATGACTTTTCCCAGTAAACTTTTACCTACTGTTGAAATCAGTATCTAAAAAGCTCAGTGTGATGCACAATAGCATTCAGCTAGACAAAACTCACATTCTTGTATAGTACAGTAAGCAGTCAGTGTCAACACAACAGTAGAACAAAACTGAAATTTGTAAATAACAAACATTTCCAGGGTTGACTGCCATAGTGAGAAAACATCTAAACATTTTGACCAGTACGGCTCACACGATGACAAAAAGACTTTTCATTTTGGTGGCACTGGCAAATTTACTGACACAATAACTAGGTTTTGAAGCATGAATTAAATGTTTTGGGTGAGTTACTACATTTTGCAGACATGCAATAGAGTTGTGATGTCCCATAAAACAATTGCACTTACAGTTTAGAGAATGTTAAGACTTTCAAAAACTGTAAAACTGTAATATCCCTAGATGGGAGCGGGGCCCCTTGATATCCTGGGGCCCTAGGCGACCACCTAGTCCACCTGTACTTCGGGCCGGCCCTGCTATATGGCAAGCCGTTGTATCATTTAATCTATAATTGCTGATATTAAGAATACAATTGCTGATATCAGCAATTCATGGTACGCTGTTGTGACATTTAATCCTTAACTGGATGTTAATTAGTATGCATTTTTGATATCAAGAATCCAATTGCTGATATCAGAAATCCAATACGCGAGTCAGACATTGTATGAATGTTCCTGGTCTCTAGTTTCTATATTTTATTGTATTATTCATATTTTGATAAACGTATTTGATACATATATTTATAATGATCTGAAAATAATGGGGTGGAGTGTAAAGGGTTAAGTTACGGATGTCAACGGATGTTAATTAGTATGCATTTCTGATATCAAGAATTACATTTCTGATATCAAAAATACAATTGTTGATATCAAAAATACCTGATCATTCTTGATATCAAAAAAAATATTTTGGATATCAAAAATTTAATTTTTGATATCAGCAATTGAATTATTGATATCAGCAATTATGGATTAAAGTCACACAACGGCTTGCCATACTGCTACCGAGTATAAGGCGGTATTAGTACATGATGCGCTAATTTTTTTACTCTCATTCAGGATAAAAAACCGAACGCTCCAGTTAAATACGCAACCATTTATCAAATAAATCTCTTACTGTGTGATGAGTGGTCGCGCTGACGTATCCAACGCTAGCACTGGTTTCTCTGGTTTCGCACTGTCTTATCTGATTGAAGTCTGCGTTCATACATTGTTACTGCATTGTCGATCTCCTTGGCAACAGCACATGCAATGACGTCACAAATAGCCGATGCCTTACACAGAGCGAGGATAGAGTACTACAGTGATCAACAAAGTACAGTTTTGATCATATTAGTACAGACACGCGGGAACACCCTGCTGTGTGGGAAATGTGCTGGTTCGGCCCCAACTTATTCATGTTTTATATACTATAACGGAGATGGAAAGGCTTAATTAATATGCGGCTATCTCCGCTAGGGCTGCTGGCAGGTGAACTACCACGGTGTATAAGTTATTTAATTACTTGATAACTGTGTACATTCATTATATTCAGTACCGTTCTGTACCTGGGTTGTTCCTTCTACCTCTTAGTAATATCCCCGGGTCTTTTGATCCAATTGTGATTATTTCCCATAACGGTATTTCTGCGCGATTATATTATTATATACGAAAACACCGTCAGCCCCCCCCCGGTCTTACCGGAGAGCTCACCGTTAGCATCCCGCCCCCACCGTGCTCGTATCGGAGAAATCACCGTCAGCCCCGGGTGACCTGAAGTCTAGCGACACCCTTGGTGAAGCGTAAGCGTGTGTGAGAAAACAAAGGGCCGTTCAATTGAAAATTAACAGAAAAAATAAAGTGGCTAAAGTGGATATATCATATAGCAGAAAAAATAATTCATATACCAAAGTGGATATATCATATAGTAGAAAAACAAAAAAATAATATACCAAAATGTATATATCATATGGCACAAAAATATAAATCATATACCAAAGTGGATATTTCACATAGCAGAAAAAAATGTATACCAAAGTGGATATATCATATACGATAAAAAATATGTCACTCTGCACAAAAATAATATATATATATATATATATATATATATATATATATATATATACCAAAGTCACATGGTGGAGATTGGGTTGGACATGCGCAGTGTGCCCAGTTGGTTAGAGATATAGTTAATATAATATAGTTAACTCTATACACAGATATAGTCTAGATTGAAGTAACTATAGTTACTTCAATCTAGACTATAGCTGTGTATAGAGTACATATAAGTATAGGTAGGCTATATAAATATGTACACACATACTTTTTTTTTTCTGAATTAATACATTAATTGGAGATTCCAATAATTGATTCATATACAACTAATCAGGACACTTGTCTGCAGTGGCTATAGGCACTTATATCAAGTTTCAGATGAATATCTGTGGCGCTGTGGTTATAAACAGCGCTCTGAGTTCAGTGTTCCACGTTCAGTCCCAATGTGTGGATGTTATTTCTTATGTACAGATTTTGTATTACATTTAAAATATATATATATATATATATACACTCACCTAAAGGATTATTAGGAACACCTGTTCAATTTCTCATTAATGCAATTATCTAACCAACCAATCACATGGCAGTTGCTTCAATGCATTTAGGGGTGTGGTCCTGGTCAAGACAATCTCCTGAACTCCAAACTGAATGTCTGAATGGGAAAGAAAGGTGATTTAAGCAATTTTGAGCGTGGCATGATTGTTGGTGCCAGACGGGCCGGTCTGAGTATTTCACAATCTGCTCAGTTACTGGGATTTTCACGCACAACCATTTCTAGGGTTTACAAAGAATGGTGTGAAAAGGGAAAAACATCCAGTATGCGGCAGTCCTGTGGGCGAAAATGCCTTGTTGATGCTAGAGGTCAGAGGAGAATGGGCCGACTGATTCAAGCTGATAGAAGAGCAACTTTGACTGAAATAAGCACTCGTTACAACCGAGGTATGCAGCAAAGCATTTGTGAAGCCACAACACGTACAACCTTGAGGCGGATGGGCTACAACAGCAGAAGACCCCACCGGGTACCACTCATCTCCGCTACAAATAGGAAAAAGAGGCTACAATTTGCACAAGCACACCAAAATTGGACAGTTGAAGACTGGAAAAATGTTGCCTGGTCTGATGAGTCTCGATTTCTGTTGAGACATTCAGATGGTAGAGTCAGAATTTGGCGTAAACAGAATGAGAACATGGATCCATCATGCCTTGTTACCACTGTGCAGGCTGGTGGTGGTGGTGTAATGGTGTGGGGGATGTTTTCTTGGCACACTTTAGGCCCCTTAGTGCCAATTGGGCATCGTTTAAATGCCACGGCCTACCTGAGCATTGTTTCTGACCATGTCCATCCCTTTATGACCACCATGTACCCATCCTCTGATGGCTACTTCCAGCAGGATAATGCACCATGTCACAAAGGTCGAATCATTTCAAATTGGTTTCTTGAACATGACAATGAGTTCACTGTACTAAACTGGCCCCCACAGTCACCAGATCTCAACCCAATAGAGCATCTTTGGGATATGGTGGAACGGGAGCTTCGTGCCCTGGATGTGCATCCCACAAATCTCCATCAACTGCAAGATGCTATCCTATCAATATGGGTCAACATTTCTAAAGAATGCTTTCAGCACCTTGTTGAATCAATGCCACGTAGAATTAAGGCAGTTCTGAAGGCGAAAGGGGGTCAAACACAGTATTAGTATGGTGTTCCTAATAATCCTTTAGGTGAGTGTATATATATACATTTTAAATGTAATACAAAATCTGTACATAAGAAAGGACCACAGAAGGACCACAGAAAGACCACAGGAGGACCACAGAAGATAAGGAACAGCAACTCCCATGGAATAATCCAAATCTGTATACTTTTATTCTTACACTTTCATATTTCAAAAGATCAGCAAACAACAATGTTGACGTGTTTCAACGGTTTGTCTTCATCAGAACATTGCAATGGAGTTGAAGGCTCGCTCAAATCTTCCTTTTGAAAGGAAGACAGTTTTGATACTAGCAAATTTGTAATTTGCACCCATCGATACAAATTCTGTACATTAGTGTCTCATCACCTCTCATACAAGATACAGTGGCCAACAGGTGAAGGCATTCAAGACAATGAAGTTGGCTTTCAAAGAGCTGGCTTGCCAACATCCTTTGCACAGTTGAAAGATTCACATTCCTATCCAATCCAAACACACTGAAAACTCACAGATATACTACAACAAGAAACAGTTATATTCAATTAATCTCACTGCCTTCTATGACTATAAATGCCAATTCACCCATGTCAACATTGGACGTCCTGGTAGCAGGATAATACATATTTTCTGTTTTTCCAATTACATCAAATACTTTTCCAAAATCTTATTTGAAAAATTATAAATTGAATCCTGTTTCACAATTACTAATTGAATGTATTTGAAATACTTTTCAAAAGTATTGGCATGTTTTTTGCAAATACAGCCAATATGTATTTCCACAAGTATTTGATATTCTGTGTTTTCAGTTATTTGTATTTTAATTACTGGGTTGTATTTGAAAATACAATCTCATTTGTATATCACAACAAACTCATGAAGACTCCAATTGAAAGTAAAGTTTGAGTTGCAGATGTCTCTACGTTCTCTGTCATGTTATGACCATATTTCGTTTGTAGTTAAACTGTTATAAAATTATTATAGGACTGACTATATGTTATGTGTGCAAGGTAGATATCTTTCCAGCAATACATGCAGCAGCTCAACTTTGAATAACAAACCTACACAATAATAGACCTTATAAAGTTTTAATGAAAATATTTGCATAAAAACATGAGGGTCTCAAACAGTTAATCTCACAATGAGCAGGAATCTGGCGATATGAGCCCATATTGAACATCTGCTCCACAGCTGCAGAAGATGCTGGACCCTGCATGTATTCAGCAGCAATTTTACTTTCTTTGTCTCTTCTCCTCCCCTCATCTCCTCCCCTCATTGGTTAATAGACAAGAGATGCGGGGAGGAGACGAGGAGATCATGAAAGTGACCAATTTAGACTTCAAGAACATAATAACATAAGAAAGTTTACAAACGAGAGGAGGCCATTCGACCCATCATGCTCGTTTGGTGTCCATTAACAACTAAGTGATCCAAGGATCCTATCCAGTCTATTTTTAAATGTTCCCAAATTTTCAGCTTCTACCACATCACTGGGGAGTTTGTTCAGATTGTGACGATCTCTGTGTGAAGAAGTGTCTCATGTCTTCCGTCTTGACTGCCTTGAAGCCTTGTGTTCCCGGGTCCGTGTGTCCCTGCTGATCTGGAAAAGCTCCTCTGGTTTGATGTTGTCGATGCTTTTCATGATTTTGAATCAAGTCCCCACGTAGTCTTTGTTCCAGGTTGAAAAGTATTCCAGATGAGGTCTAACCACTAGACTAGACATAACCACTATGCTAGTCTGGAAGTCTGGAAAAAGTATAGAAAATGCAAAACTGATTTTCAGGGCTTGAAAATGCTTGAAGAACCATGCCTCCTTCATTAAAATCTTAGAAAAGTTTGGAATTTCACTAGTAGTATGGTAGCGCTTTTCCACCGAGCTCGGCCTGGGAAGCAGCTGATCTTTTTGTGAACCGGCCCGCTTTTCCACCGGCCTGGGAACCGAACGCTGACGTCACTGGATGTGGGCGTTCCCAAGCGCGGAATGGAAGTGGAGAAACATCCGGCAATAATAATCAGCACCGAGGCACTGAAACCCTATTTAACCATCAAAATGAAACTCCTTCAGGTCTACACTACACACAGCACAGATACATTGTAAGAACCAAAACAAAAAACACGAGATCACATGTAGACAAGCACAACCGAAAATACAACTATACGAATATGCTAAGATAACAGCCTTTTATTTGTTTATAAGCTGACACAAAATAATACGTGTTTTCCCCTCATTCCTTCATTACGAGACCGTTAAGGATTCAAATGCTAGATTAATTTCATATTCATAACCACAATCATAAAATTCAGCCTATATAAAACATATTAAATTGAACACTTTAGCCTTCCCTTGTTCATAGGAAATTGTCCTCACGTGGAAACAGTGAGGTTTATGCATTAAGGGATTTACACCGATTCGCTATTTCAGACACTTTTACTGTATTGAATAAAATACAAGTTAGAGTTAACATGCATTCGTCACCGCGCACACAGTTCATTATGAATATACACTCACCTAAAGGATTATTAGGAACACCATACTAATACTGTGTTTGACCCCCTTTCGCCTTCAGAACTGCCTTAATTCTACGTGGCATTGATTCAACAAGGTGCTGAAAGCATTCTTTAGAAATGTTGGCCCATATTGATAGGATAGCATCTTGCAGTTGATGGAGATTTGTGGGATGCACATCCAGGGCACGAAGCTCCCGTTCCACCACATCCCAAAGATGCTCTATTGGGTTGAGATCTGGTGACTGTGGGGGCCAGTTTAGTACAGTGAACTCATTGTCATGTTCAAGAAACCAATTTGAAATGATTCGACCTTTGTGACATGGTGCATTATCCTGCTGGAAGTAGCCATCAGAGGATGGGTACATGGTGGTCATAAAGGGATGGACATGGTCAGAAACAATGCTCAGGTAGGCCGTGGCATTTAAACGATGCCCAATTGGCAATAAGGGGCCTAAAGTGTGCCAAGAAAACATCCCCCACACCATTACACCACCACCACCAGCCTGCACAGTGGTAACAAGGCATGATGGATCCATGTTCTCATTCTGTTTACGCCAAATTCTGACTCTACCATCTGAATGTCTCAACAGAAATCGAGACTCATCAGACCAGGCAACATTTTTCCAGTCTTCAACTGTCCAATTTTGGTGAGCTTGTGCAAATTGTAGCCTCTTTTTCCTATTTGTAGTGGAGATGAGTGGTACCCGGTGGGGTCTTCTGCTGTTGTAGCCCATCCGCCTCAAGGTTGTACGTGTTGTGGCTTCACAAATTCTTTGCTGCATACCTCGGTTGTAACGAGTGGTTATTTCAGTCAAAGTTGCTCTTCTATCAGCTTGAATCAGTCGGCCCATTCTCCTCTGACCTCTAGCATCAACAAGGCATTTTCGCCCACAGGACTGCCGCATACTGGATGTTTTTCCCTTTTCACACCATTCTTTGTAAACCCTAGAAATGGTTGTGCGTGAAAATCCCAGTAACTGAGCAGATTGTGAAATACTCAGACCGGCCCGTCTGGCACCAACAACCATGCCACGCTCAAAATTGCTTAAATCACCTTTCTTTCCCATTCAGACATTCAGTTTGGAGTTCAGGAGATTGTCTTGACCAGGACCACACCCCTAAATGCATTGAAGCAACTGCCATGTGATTGGTTGGTTAGATAATTGCATTAATGAGAAATTGAACAGGTGTTCCTAATAATCCTTTAGGTGAGTGTACTTTGTATGAGTGGATATATTTTCATTTCATTTTAATTTTTATTATTGTTTAAAAAACAATGACTATAGGCCAGCCTATGGATTATGGATGCGGCTGATTTGGGGGTATTTGCGGCGCAGTCGAGGGCAGATCAATAAACTGTCGGATGATCTCAGCTGATGTTAATGCCATCATGGTTTGATGGGAAATTCTGCTTATTGATGATGGTCCCAAATCATTGTTGAATTGTCCCTGCTCTTATGTTTTGAAGGTGGCCCCTGATAAGGGCGTCTGCTAATAATAATAATAATAATAATAATAATAATAATAATAATAATAATAATAATAATAATAATAAATTGTCAGCACTGCTGGCGTGTGATCGCTCGCACAGCGCATGCCTGTGACAACTGCTGTGAACAGAGCGAGTCGTCATTGCGTTTGTACAACTGTTGAATAAGCAGCAACAATAGTGTTTCTTGATGTGTTTAAACTTTTAGGACGTGAGTATTCCATGTACATTGTGATTATCAATCTGTATATAAATACGTAGTTAAAGTTGCACTCATCAGCTAAGTTATTGTGTATTTGGTCTTCTTTTACCGGGACACATGACCCGTAGGTAGGGTTGCCACCCGTCCCAAATAATATGGGATCCAGTACTGAAAAATAAAATTACTGAGTCAATACGGGACGCGATTTGTCCCGTATTTTCGTGCACACCCAACTCTATTGCACACACTACGATTTCACATACTTGGAATGAAATGAGAAATAATAAAACCAAAGGAGTTTACGAGGCCGAGCGCAGAGTACTGAATGAGACGCACCGGCGGGTGTCTGCCTGTCACTCAGCGCACCGGGATTAAACATGCCGCGAGTAACGTCAGCTCCAGCGCCAGTCCGTACAGAGACAGAGGCTGTCCCGATACAGGCCTGAGTGCAGCCGGACACCAGTACAAGGCAAACTGCGCAGTCTGCCACAGGGTATCTTCTGCCGCCCATGGCGGACTATCCGACCTGAGGCAACCCTCAACCGCGGAGACAAGTCCGAGCAGCGCAGGCGCAGACGAGCGGAGGAGGCGCGCAGTTGAGGACGGCGCAGACTCAGAGGCGGACAGTCGCTGTTGCTGGTGTTGCTGTTGTATTAGATCACAGTGTTCACAGGCATCGTGTGACTGTTATGCGCCGGCTGACAGAGCAGGGAAGGGCAAAGATACATCAAAATGTATTTGAAAATAAGATACCAAATGCCTTAATTTTAAGTGTATGAAATGCAGCAGCCACAATATCTATCAAAATAAACTACTGTATTTTTGTATTTTAAAAATACTAAAAATTATTTTACAAGGGAGCATGAAATCACTTCGGCAGTTGCGCCTGGGCTTTGGAGAGGCAAGGTCAGATTATTGAATCCGCACCACTATGAAATAACACGATCAATGGAGGGAAAGAAAAAAAAATCCTGACAATCTGTAAGCAAGAATATTTATTGTAGATAATAGGCAATTTGACTTGGGTATTTTAGCCTGCACACAAATTAAATATGCTCAGGGACACTTTATATACATTTGGATATCAAAATTTTAAAATCTCTGTTCAGAGGAACTGCATTTTTTTTGAGAAATCATTTTTTTCTACTGCATTTGCTGTGCTTGTTCTTTTCCCTGTGCGGACTGTGCACTGTTTATAATGAAGACTTTCAGCGCACTTGATCTACTGAGCTTATGAACTGCTTCTATTCATCCACCTTGACCCCGGATCACACAACCCTTTCTTAACACAAACACATTTAGTCATGTGTGGGAAGTGATAAGGCAATTTTGTGTTTACAGCAATTATAATGCAATCTCTATATTCAGAACATTGTACACAATGTGGAAGTGTTGGTATATGTGGTCTACACATCAATACAGTACAAAAAGATATATTAGTAGTGAGCTGCGGTCCTAATCGAGTGTAAGAGATCACAAACACAATATTATTGTATTATATGTAGCTCTGTCCAGTGTGGAGGAAAAATAAATCCTTCTCTGCCTCTGTGACCCTGGAATTCTCTACCAGTAACTTTTAATGGCGACATTCTTTCTATGCAACCTGTGTTCCTTTTCAATGACTTTCTTCTTGATATGAGTGTAGGAGCCATTCGTCTTGTGTGTATGTATATTGAGTGTGTGTCTGTTAGCGCTTTTCCACAGACAAGAAGCCGGTGCCTGATTTGGACCCATTGTTTGCTTTTCCCCCGCAGAAGACTGTCTCGGTGCCGCGGAGCCGCTTTTTCTGGCACCAAAAACTTGCTGGTCTGGAACCTAAGAACCGTGACGTCAGTGTGGGGGCGGGGTTAAGTCGTCTCCACAGAAAGTGATTGGCCGGAGCGCAGCCGCCATGTTTAAAATGCCGGCAGAGACGCGAGCAGCGAGGAGAGTTTATTAGAAATGAGCGAAATCAGCAGCAACAGCGCTCTGTCAGAGACACTACAGTAACAATATGTCTCACAGGTCAATAACTAGTTAGTTGTTGGCAAATGGCAGCAATGAGAGACGACTGAGCGCAGCTTCCGCGACAGGAAAGCCGTGTTACAGCGAGATGATGATGAAGAGAGTTACTGCGACGATGTAGATTGGACAGAAATGTTGTTTTATAATGAAATTGTCATTATCTGCTCCGGTGTCACACTGAATCCAGCGCCCCTACGAGTCACGTGTCCCGGGTTGTGCTCACACGCCAGCAGCGCTGACAATGGATTATTATTATTATTATTATTATTATTATTATTATTATTATTATTATTATTGTTATTATTATGTGTTTGTTAGCAGACGCTCTTATCCAGGGCGACTTTTAACACATAAGAGTATTGATGCGTATCTGGCAACAGGGACAATGCAACAGTGATTTGGGACCATCATCCCAGACTGAAGCACAATAAGCACAATTTCCCATCAAACCATCAACATCAGCTGAGATCATCCGACAGTTTATTGATCTGCCCTCGACTGCGCCGCAAATACCCCCAAATCAGCCGCATCCATAATCCATAGGCTGGCCTATAGTCATTGTTTTTTAAATAAGAATAAAAGTAAAAATACGACACAAAATGAATGAAATTCATAATGAACTGTGTGCGCGGTGACGAATGCATGTTAACTCTAACTTGTATTTTATTCAATACAGTAAAAGTGTCTGAAATAGCGAATCGGTGTAAATCCCTTAATGCATCAATAAAAATCAATACAAATAAAAGGCATATTCGTATAGTTGTATTTTCGTTTCTGCTACATGTGTGATCTCGCGTTTTTTTGTTTGGTTTTTACATTGTATCTGTGCTGTGTGTGACGCTTTATTGAGTTTGATTGTGATGTATAACAGGGTTTAAAGTCCTCGGTGCTGATCATTACTGCTGTGTGTGACGCTTTATTGAGTTTGATTGTGATGTATAACAGGGTTTAAAGTCCTCGGTGCTGATCATTACTGCTGTGTGTGACGCTTTATTGAGTTTGATTGTGATGTATAACAGGGTTTAAAGTCCTCGGTGCTGATCATTACTGCTGTGTGTGACGCTTTATTGAGTTTGATTGTGATGTATAACAGGGTTTAAAGTCCTCGGTGCTGATCATTACTGCTGTGTGTGACGCTTTATTGAGTTTGATTGTGATGTATAACAGGGTTTAAAGTCCTCGGTGCTGATCATTACTGCCGTGTTTCTCGTCTACTACGCGCTTGGGAACGCCCACATCAGTGACGTCAGCGTTCGGTTCCAAAACCGGTGGGAAAGCGCGCCGGTTCACTAAAGAGCAGCTGCTTCCCAGGCCGTACGGTAGTTATGGCACGGCTGCTGCTGCCGCCGCTGATGAGGTGCTCATGTACCGCAGCTGTGTTGTCGCTCCCTCGCTAACAGGCTGCGGCAATGAGCACCGAGGCGATTGTGACGTCAGCTCCAGCTGTGCCTTGTCTATTTAATCCCTCTCCTTCCCCGACGGAGGCAGCTAACCTGCTGAGAAGGATGACTGACACTCCCAACCCTGACTGCGCGGAGCACACTGGTTTGCGTGGACGGTTTGTTTTGGTTGTTTTTACCCCTTGTGTTTTGTCCCGTTTACTCCCATGAACCACAATAAAGCCCGGACACCACCGGAACCTGAGACTCTCTCTCCCTCCCTGTGTTTTGCTTTTACAGTCTGTATGTTTGTTTTTTGTTCCACCTCTATGCCTATGTCAGGCCCTTGAGGGTGTGTCCCAGAAGGGAAATATAAGCCTTGTGGGTGGAACCTCTGGGACTGTGGCACAACCATCACCCACCACTGTGGCAGTAGGAGCAGGCACTCTGCGTAGGCAGCGGGCATGCCAACGAGAACCGTTGGCCAACTGAAAGGTAGCCGGTCCCAGCTGACGGGAGACTTGGAGGGGCGAGGACCAGAAAGAGCCGATTTTATTGCTGCGTTGGGGCCGGCGAGCCCGGACCCAGTCAGACACCTTTATAGGAGTTGGTTTGGCCTGGTGATGTTTGTTATACCTGTCTTTCATGGTCCGCTGGTACTTCTCAACTCTGGCTGCCACTGCGTGGATCAGTCGACACTGAGGGGGTGGACAGAGTTTGGTCAGTGGTATTTCCAGTTCCCATCCCAGCATGAGCAATGCCGCAGACACTCCTGTTGTGGTGTGGCGTATAGCCCGAAAGTGCAGGAGAGTCTGAGAGAGGGCAGAGATGAAGGGGAACCCTTGAGCCAGGTGTGCACGTATGCCATTCTTCAGACTCTGGTTATAACGTTACACCCCCCCGTTGGCCTGGGGGTGGTAATAGGCAGTTCCTTGTGCTGCCAGATAGGACGTGAACTCAGCTGACACAAACTGCGGCCCATTGTCCGTGGTTATGGCTCGGGGGACCCCCCACCGGAGAATGAGGTAACTGTGCCCATGGGGGCCACCTCAGGCCATTTAGAGTGCAAGTCATACACTACAACCAAGAAGCGTTGATGGTGGGGAACATTATGCAGCTCCCCGCAGATATCCATCTGTAAATGGTCTCAGGGCTTGGCTGGCCACTCGAGGGGCTGTAGTGGGGGCGGAACAGAGGGCCCTGTCTTCCCACTGACCAGACACGGTGCACACTCCCAGACAAGAGTCTCGATCTCACGGTCGATACCTGGCCACCATACCATGTCACGGCAGCGCTGCTTGAATTTGACCACTCGAAGATGCCCTTCGTGGGCCATGGACAGGACACGGCCTTGGAGAGATGTTGGGATTACTGCACAGTTACCTCTGGCAATGCATGTCCCCCCCCAGCATGACAGCTCATTCCGGACACAGGAATAAGGCACAAGGTCAGGGGTCACTTGGGTGGGCCAACCCTTCTGAATATAAGCACGAAGGGTAGTCAGAAGGGGGTCCGCTGCTGATTGCTGTTGCAGTTCCTTCAGGGACACGGTGGCTTGGAGAGGAGTATGGATGAGTTGCACCAGGTCCTCTTCCAGTGGTGGCGGCAGGGTTGTGGAAGTAGAGGCCAGAGTGAAGCGTGACAGGAGGTCTGCCACAACATTGTCCTTACCAGGCATAAACTGCAGCTGAAAGTTGTACTGGTGGAGGCGGTCTGCACAACGATAGAGGCGGAGGGGTCTGTGGCCTGTCCCTGCAGTGGACATGAGCGAGGTGAGGGCTTGGTGATCTGTTTGGAGGGTAAAGGCACGTCGATAAAGGAACATATGCCAGCGTTCACAAGCCCAGATGCACGCCAGTGCTTCCCGTTCCCCCACTGAATATTTCTTCTCTGTGGGGCTCAGGGCTCAAGATGCAAAGGCAATTGGCTTCTCTTTCCCCCCATGCAATTGAGAGAGAACAGCGCCCAGAGCTGAGGCGGAGGCATCGCAAGTCACAAAGTTGGGGCTGGCCAGGTCGAAGTGAGCTAGGACTGGAGATGAGGTGAGCTGCTGTTTCAGGTGGCGGATGGCTGACTGGCAGGCTTCAGTCCAATTCCACAGCATGTCTTTCTTGAGCAGCTGTCTGAGGGGGGCAGTGGTGGTGGAGTAGTGAGGCAAAAATCTCATGTAGTAGGCTGTCATTCCCAGAAAAGACGCTAACTGGCTGGCTGAGGTTGGGTCAGGGAGTTTGAGGACGGCCTCGACATTCGAGTGTAGGGGTGAGATTCCAGAAGCAGACACCCGGAAACCTACAAAGTCAATAGCCGAGGCTGCGAAAACGCATTTCTCTTTGTTCAAGGTCAGATTGTGCTGATTTAAGGCCGTGAACACCTTCCACAGGCGCTCGTTATGCATGTCTGTGTCCACTCCATGTACCACAATGTCATCCAGGTAGACGACGACACCAGCACAACCAGCGAGGACAGTAGCCATGATTTTCTGGAAACAACTCGGTGCCGAACTCAGTCCAAAAGGCATCCGAGTGTACCGGAACACCCCAATATGTGTCACAAACGCTGTGAGGTTCCTGTTATCTGGGTGCAGGGGAACCTGCAGGTAGCCCTGTCAAAGATCCAGCTTTGTGAACCCTGTGGCGCCATGGAACAGGGAAGTAAGTTCCTCAGTTGTGGGCAGGGGATATTTGTCTGGCACCACAGCTTTGTTGACAGCCCGCAGGTCAACACAGAGGCGGATGTCACCAGATTTCTTTCTGGCAATCACCATGTTGGACACCCATGGCGAGGCGTCAATGGGCTCAATGATCTCAGCCGCTAGGAGGCGTTGTAGTTCCTTTGTGACATCATCGCAAAGGGCCAGGGGTATTCTGCGCAGTGGTTGAATAACTGGGGGCACGTCTAGGTTTAGTATCGGCTTGTGGGTGAATGCAGACAGGCAGCCCAGGCCATTGAAGAGAGCCGGCCACTGTTGCTGCCACGGTGAGTCAATGTGGAGAATTGCTATGCCGTCGCTGTCACGCAGTGAGAAACCCAGGCTGACGAAAAGATCCAACCCCAGGACGTTGGACCCGGTTCGAGTAACATGGAACGGGAACAATGGGAGGGACTTGGCTCCATACTGCACCGGGAGTTTTAAGTGCCCAACTACGTCAATCTTGGCTTGACCATTACCACACAAGCTGGTCAATGGTGGACCCAGTGGCAGGTGGGAGAAGAATTAACTGTAGGTGTCCATGTTGATCAATGACACCTTTGCCCCTGTGTCTAGGAGCAGGGGAACGCAGCTTTCCACCAGCTGTACAGTGCACATGGAGAAATTGACTGGGTGAGGCCCCACTGTGTGTATAACTGCCTGAGATGGCTGAGAGCTGGTGGTGTGTGCCTGTGGTGGGGCTGATCGACACCACTTGGCAAAATGATTTAACTTCCTACAATGTCTGCATTTCTGACCATTGGCTGGACAATCAGGGGACCTGTTGGCATGGCGAGTTGACCCACAATTTCCACAGCGCCGCCTCTGCTGTCCAGCCTGAGGTTGGGCTTGCTGGATAAGAGTTTCCTGCTCAGATGGGTGCAATGTGGAAATGACTGGCTGTACAGGTAGGCTGCTAGCTGTGTTGCTAATATTTGTCTCCGCTATTTTAGCAGCACAGTGTGTAGCTGCCTCGACCTGCAATGCTAAAGTGAGAGCTTTAGTCAAAGTCAAATTGTCCTCCTCAAGTAAGAGTCTCTCTCTCACACGTGAACTGTTTGTTTTCTCGATAAGCTGGTCTCTAATTAGTTCATCCTGCAGGGCTCCGAAATTGCACGCTTGTGCTAGGCAACGTAAATCAGCCACAAACTGATTAGCGGACTCACCCGATCGCTGACTTCTTTGTCTAAATTGCAGCCTTCTGAGTAGTACATTTTGGGTTCGAGAAAAATGTCTTTGCAATGCTCCGATTGCTTCATCGAATGTTGGTGCAGCATCCAGTGATTGGAATATGCGAAGTCCTTCCCCGCCGAGGCAATGCAAGAGGATAGCCCACTTCCTGTCATCGCCTACAGCATCCATACCTGTGACGAGGAGGTAAGTCCGAAACGACAGTATCCACCGGTCCCATGGCACTGTCGGTTCACCGGCGTGCGTGGGGCAAAAAATGCTCGGCAGGAGGCAGAGAGATCGATGGCAATGAAACCACAGGCT
Source organism: Amia ocellicauda (assembly GCF_036373705.1). Lineage (NCBI taxonomy): Eukaryota > Metazoa > Chordata > Actinopteri > Amiiformes > Amiidae > Amia > Amia ocellicauda. Next base: position 27,788,728 of record NC_089854.1, on the reverse strand, counting down.
GAGCAAGCTTGGGACTCGGACTGGGATTGCGAGTAGACATCCTCGTTCGCCAAATGTTATGTTTTAATAAACTCAGACAGACCAGCGTTCTAACGTGTCTCTCCTCTCTTTATTTTGTACACACACACCGTTTCTGTAAAGCCGCAAAACAGTTTTCAGCAAGCAGCTTGCGACCGCAGTGCTTAATACGGCAATTGTCACCTAGCAACAAAACCAACACAACAGCGTTACTTACTAACAGAACTACACAACAGCTCATAGCTGTAACAAAAGGGTCGGTCAGGTGCGGCGGCCGCAGAAGCTGTGAAAGGGTGAGAAGAGAGATGGGTGAGTCTGGAGATACTCTGCAGACTGCAGGACATTCACTGGACACACGCATGACAGGAGCACATGTTGGTCCCGGGCGTGACACTCACTGCGGCAAAGAAGGCAGCGATGCAGATCTTCTGGCCTCGGTCTGCGCTGCTGTATCGCTGCCAGAGAAGCAGCACCACTTCCGACAGGACAGGGGCGGCAAATGTCTTCAGAGCCCTGTGGATCAGCAGCACGAGGATCAGGGTCCATTCTTTACATGCCTTCTTTGCTGCCAAATCACAGATTTTGCAAGTTTTTTTCTCAAAAGATCAATGTCTCCATGCTGGGGGTTGATTATAAGGGTGTCTATGCACAGTTATCCTCCATATTAATCTTGCATTAATGAACGCCTGTGAAGAAGGTTTTTGGATCTGCTCTGGGCCTAACGCTTGGGCCCGGCTTGTCTTACCGGGCCTGGTTCCCGGATCAGGCCCCAATCCTGTTGAAGAGCCACCTCGCCCAGCTGTGCTCTGGACAGCAGGACCTTCAGCGACTCCACGACGAAGCTGGAGAGAGGGGGGAACAGCGTTAGCTGAGATAAAGGGAGACACGTTACACGGGGAGCGGTTCTGTTCTGGTGTGACGCTCAGGGCGACCCCTGGCTCCCCACACACGCTCTTACCCCTGGACAGCGCAGGTTCCGTCTGAATCCTCAGCACTCAGGAGAGGCAGCAGGGCAGCGAAGACCTCGACAAATGTCACTGCCTCCAGGCTGAGCTCGGTCACCACGTCCCGTACAGCACAGGCCTGACGACGGCAAAGACAAGCAGATTGAGTGAGAGTCTGGAGGGACAGCGTTGTGCGTGTCCTCATCATGAGCGGCTTTCTGGACACTTACCACTGTGGCCTGACTTGTGGTCGCCGACTGGAGCTTCTCCACCACCACCCTGAACGTCCAGGGGCCCAGACTGCTGCCCCCGATGGCCCCCCACAGCTCCCGGCACGACTGCTGGTACCGAATGGTCCTGGAAAACACAAGCAGACAGTCAGTGTGCGCCAACCCGCACCGTGACCGACCGCCTCCCACTCTCAATAGTGCAGAGAGGCCGACACTCGATAGAATCGAGCTTGTGATGGAAACAGCATGTGGACATTGTGTGGACACACGTGTGGATATCGACATACTGAAGGCACAATCAAAGCATTTCTAAAATATCTGACAAGCTGTGGGACTCCAAACATGTCTACTCCCTTCTTATCCCTGAACCTCAAAGGACGGTTAGGATGATGTTTTAAATGCTCACTGGTCAGCGGGGCACGGGTGGCTGATGAGGGACTTGATGGCCACGGCTCTGTCGTGGAACACCAGCTGGAGGAAGCCCTCCTTCGAGATCTGCCGCACACTTTCCTCTGCACCGTACAGCTCCAGACACACGTGGAGCACCTGAGGGAGCTGGAAACACGCACACAGGACACTAAGTACTTCACACACGCTTTTCTCTGGGTAACTGACTGACATCTAACACTGGGCATAGATTGGTTTACATTATGAATCGTACAGATCTCTTCTTCCCTAACAGGGAGGCCGGAGCTATATAACACTTGCTATAGAGACGCTCAGAGCTGCAACAGATGCTCTAACTCACCAGTGCGGTGAGCTCATCAGGGTGAGAGCTCAAGAGCTGGCACAGGAGAGCGCAGCAGCCCAGGGCAGAGCTGGGCTGGGGGTCCTGGAGTCCGATAAGCAGACCCTGAACCAATAATAATAATTTGCTCATTTTGTTGATTTAACTCAAGATGACTTGCAAGTATTAATACTAATTTGTGCAAAATGTTTTATGTGTATAAAACATTACAAAAACAGACCTCATAGTGATTTATTGTATTTTTTTATTATTTGTTTGGCAGACGTACCCAATGAATACGAACTGTAATACACACACACACACGCACATTATGTACAGTATATAATATTGCATAAACGTCTAATCTCATTTTCTGACAGTGTAATCCGTAGCACTCTATACTCGGTCTGGATGACGTAACTGACGCCATTTTGGCTAATACAGAGATCTTCCTTATGCACTAAGCAAGAGGGACTTTGGAAACAACATGACACATACGGTTCAGTTTCATAGCACTCAGCGACTCGCCAGGACGAACGAATCCGCCGCACTGAGTCAGGGAGTCGGGGAAGGAGAGTCGATGGCGGCTCTGCGGCTCCTGAGCGAATCAAAAGAGCCGATTCAACGCGTCACATCGGCCACCAAGATGACTAGATCCTAACTTTATTAAACGCGTAGATGACATTCATCAGTGACGTGGAAAACCACTCGGGGGTCTGACGGGGGTCCCGGGTGCCGCGGGAAACCCCCCAACTGCCCACGTCAGTAATCTTAACTTTCACAAAACTAACGGGATCCGGGCTCCGATTTTGATCTTGATCTCAAGTTCGCCACCGTCACGGAGACCGCAGGTATATCACAGGCAAAGCCCTGGAGGTGTCTGGTGAGGAAGGTTTATGAAAGCAGTGTATATTGACACCATGTACCATATTAATCCTCACAGACAGGACTGATCCTGCAGTGGGAACAACTGCGAAGCGCAATGATCGTAACCACATTTTTCAAGCGTGTTTAGCGCTGAGAAGTAGTCGGTGACATTATCAGTGTAGTCTGGTTAAGCACAGATAAACAACAGAAATGTGACCTTACATCATTTACAAAGATTTGCACTTTCAAATAAACAGTTTAAGGTTGAACAGTGCATTGTGCTTGTGTGTTTTTATGGTGAGGTGTAGTGTGGGTTTTTATTTGTAAACCGATGTAAATGTATTTCTCCAGCAGCCGCTGCAGCTCCACACGGCGGATGACGGAGCTCCGTTTGCAGCGCAGTTACAATGACATTATTAAAACTCGCCTTTTAACGAGCTCTTAGTAGCAAGTTTTAAATAATACTTGTGTTGCTACTGCTGTTGCATGTTTTATCTTTTTACTGTGTCTGTTTTGACTACTTGACTTGTCGCTCTGGATATGAGAAGAGAGGGTTATAAATAGAACGTATTATTTTTATTATTATTATTATTATTATTATTATTATTATTATTATTATTATTAATTAATTATCACATTAATTAACATTCCTATATTATAAAAACATATCTTCAGTTTCACACAGAAAGTAAAATGACGCCTTCTTACAACAAGAGAAGTTCCTACTTACTTTAGCACCGCATTATGCAGTAAGGGGGCAGGTATTGCGGCTCTTGAAGTCAATCCATCAAAGTCTTTCAATATATCTTGCATGATTTTCTGGTGGCGTCTCTCGATTTCCTGAACCTCCGTATCATTCTGGTATTCCAGGATTTCCTCTTCTGTCTTTGAGGAGAAAAATAATTTAAAAAGAGAAAAACACCCATTAGTTTCAATCAAAAACAAGAAAGGGCACAAATACAATGCAACAAAGTATTTCGGAAAGCAGCTCAAATCAAGCATGTACAGTTTCATCATAATACCTGTAGATAACATATACATAATCCCTTCAGAATAGCCAATTCAGTTAAAGCCATAACCTGAACTGCAATGGACTAATTCTGAAAATAATAATAATTGGTGTTTATGTAGTTATTTTCATCCTTATTTTTCCCAAACTCCATTGTTGGTAGATGGTTACTCATCCACCACTGAATGCACCTCTCACCGAGTTGGCTGATTAGATGGAGAAGTGAGAAACTGTTAAACTAATTCAGCTAAAGGTTAAAATATCAAAACCCAGCCTAATAGCCTAAATAATGCATGTTCTGATAACAGCTATTTCATTTTTTTAAATTCTTAACCTAGATCCTGGCTTTTAAACTTTGTGTTTGTTTTTTAAAACTTGAAGTAGTGATTTACACATGAACAGGATATGGTACCTGCCTTACCAGTGGTCGCTCTTGGTAGGTTCTGATTGCAGGATCCGAGCCTCCCGTTCTGAAGAAGTCCTTCACACTGGTTGACAAATGATGCAACTCCTGGAGTTCATGGGCATAGACATTCCCCTTGCCATCGACAACAACGGTGAACTGTATATTACAAATGGTGGGGGTGTTGTCAATATATCCAATGACGGCTCTCAGGGAGGTATCGCTCCTCAAACTCCTGAAGCATCCATAGTTCTCTGAAGTACTCTGTGTCTTCAAGTCCACCAATTTGCACATCATACCTCCTTGGGCCACCTACAGGTAGGGCTACTTTCTTATGTCTGTGCTTCTCCACCAGTTTGATGAGTTCCTCCAGGTATTCACTGGCTGTGAACACAGATCACAATGAGTAAATCCTCTAGTTTATCAGACAGCAGCCTCCCTACAATTTGATGGCCTACACACTCAAATTAAGTAGCTTGATTATTTGTCAACATTTGTTTAGATCATTTCAAACTTTCTTTTCTAAATTTCTCTGTTTTTATGAAAGGTTTGATATGCAATAGAAGACCAATTGTGAACTAGAAGATAATTTGGTGATATTTCTCCACATTCTGTGAAATCAAAAAACGAAAATAAATAATTTAGATTTCCATGTCTGCAAAAATAAAAATCACATGCAATTTACAGAATTTAGCAATTTCCGACACATCTTTTTATTTTCACGTGGCAAGATTATTTTTTCCTTATGATTATATCCATGTAGGAATTACATCAATTCTAAAACAATTAACTTTTTTAAAGTAGGCAGTACTGGGCCGGTGCATTAACAAAGTAACATTAATCCAAAACCAGTCATATAAAACTGACTTTAAATACAAAAATCACTCACAGATTTTAGAACTGCAGAAGTCCTCAACACAATCCTTTATTTGGGTTAAAACCATTCCATTAGATGTTGGACCTGAAAAAAGTAAATTGTTACAATTTTAACTTTTAAATAACTGTAAAAAATACTTTTACATATGCAAAAAAATGCAAACATATATTTTAAAACAAAATGCCACTAATAAGTAAATAATTTTGCACAGAAGCATCACCCAAAATCCAGTACCTGACTATCAACTGAAAAGTTTCCACACACCAGCTACCCTTAAACTAGGACCAGTGAACACTACCCATCCAGAGGAGCAATCCTGCTTTTCCACCAGCATTCAGTTCTCTGTTGGCAGTATTGCAATAGTTCACTTGTCTGATGTGGTGTTGCTAACTGCACTCCTTCCAGTACAGTTACATTGACAGTGTGATGACAGTTCAGTTCAGTTCATAAAGAACAGCACCATACAATACAACACCCACTTCGTCATGCCACACAAACATTCACAAGGCAAGGAAATGAGTGTCAGATCCTTCCTAACAGATCAAGAGCCTCACTGTGTCTGTGGGTTCAAATATCGTAGTGATCTCTTCAGTCAGAAGTGCGTGTACATCTGGCAGATTCTTTTAAGGGAATGGAAACTTCCAGTGGCATGAAAGGGTCTTCAATGCTGTTGACACCGGAGTAGCGGTTTTGTTTTTTGTTTTTGCTAGATTGCTCCCTCTTCACTTATGTTTCACGGAAAACACATCAAGGGAGAGAGACCCTGAGCTATATTTCAAATAAAAACCACAGTAGTCACATTTGCGAAATGCGCCACCATGAAATGTTTCCCAAACACATATATTAATCAAGGGAACTCATTAATTAAATGAATAGAGTAATTTTAAAAGGTGTTCGATTTATAACATAAACACTTGGTAAGCAAAAATGCGTAAACTGTAAAGTTACCAAAACATATAGGGCTAAAGATTTGATATGGTTTAAACAAATTGTTTTAAATTACTTAATGCTTTTTGTCTTGTTTCCAGTTTCCTGGTCTGGTGGCACACAACTTCACACTACATTTTCACTCAAGAGTTTGGTTGCGTTCCACAGCTTCCTGCTCTCTATGTGACGTCACACGCATTTGATTTAAGAATGCATTTATTTATCTATTTATTATGTTTATTTATGTATGTATTTTTATTATTATTATTAATATATTATTATTGGAACAAGTAGTGTGCAGAGGGGTTTCACAAATGAAATCTATGTATATATTACACAAAGATCTAAAACATACATTTATCGTTTTTACAGGTTTGGTGTTGTTGGAGGTTAAAATTGTTTTAATATATTGCTTGACTTCATTTTCCAATACAATTAAAGAGATGTTTTTGGTTGCTGAATTTATATTATATGAAATGTGGCTAATAACAGAATAAGATGGATTAAGTAGTATTAGTATGTTTTCGAACGGTCAAAGTCATAAAAGCCTTTATATAACAGGGAGAAATCATTACATAAATGTTGTTTACTATGTTTACACACATCTGTCCAACAAGTTTGAGTATAAGGACATGTCCAAAATAGATGTAGGGTGGTTTCATTACGGGTGTCATAGAATGAACAGTTTGTCTCAATGTCAACCTTTCATGATTTTGAAGACTTGAATCAGGTCAACACATAGTCTCCTCTGTTCCAGGGTGAAAAGGTTCAGTTCCTCAGTCTCTCAGTAGGACATTCCCTTCAGACCTGGAATAAGTCTGGTTGCTCTCCTCTGAACTGCCTCTAGAGCAGCGATATCTTTCTTGAAGTGTGGAGCCCAGAACTGTCCACAGTATCCAGATGAGCTCTAACTAGTGCATTGTACAGTCTGAACATTACTGCCCTTGTTCTCAATTCTACACTTTTGGCAATTTTCCCTCTAATTTTGTTTGCCTCATTTATTGCTTCCCTATATTGTTTGGATGGGGTAAGGTCCTAGATCTTTCTCATGCATTACTTCTTCTAGTTCTATTCCTCCCATAGTGTAATTATAGTGGACATTTTTGTTACCTGCATGTAATACCTTGCACTTGTCCACATTGAATTTCAATTGACACTCTCTGCTTCCTAGACATCAACCAATTCATAATCCATCTACTTACATTACCCTGAATGCCTACAGCTTCCAATTTGAGGATCGGTCTTTGGTGCAGAACCTTATCTTAAGCTTTCTGAAAATCTAAGTATATCATATCATATGCTTTCACGTTATCTATAGCTGCAGTAGCATGTTCAAAAAACTCTAATAAATTAGTAAGACATGATTTACCTCGTATAAATCCATGTTGACAATCACAAAGAATATGGTTTTCATAAGAGGCTCCTCTATTTTCTGTCTAATCATTTTTTCCAAAATTTTACAAGTAATACAGGTGAGACTGATTGGTCTGTAATTTCCTGGCTCAGTTTTGTCCCCTTTCTTTTGGATTGTTATGACATTAGCAGTTTTCCAATCAGTTGGCACTGATTACACTAAGTGTCAATTTGACTATTTTAGTTAGTGACCTGTAAATACTTTCCCTCATTTCTTTAAGTACTTTTGGAAATGTACCATCTGGCCCAGGTGATTTGTTTGTTTTTAATTCTGCTAGTCCCTTTAGTACCTCCTTCTCATTTATCCTGATCTCTCTTTGATTGGACTGATTGTTAACTTGTGGCATGTTATCTGTTTTTTATTTTGTAAAAACCTCTGTTAAATACTAATTTAGAACATTGGCCACATCTTTTTAGTTTTCTAAAATACTTTAGTTTTTAGCTGTTTCACTTCCTCCTTTATTGACCTCTTGCTGTTTTAGTATTGAAAAAAGGCTCTTTGCATTAGTTGTATTATTTTCTTTCTATTTCCTTCTTTGCTTTCCTGATCCCTCTCTTAAAATCACTTTGCAGTTCTATATATTCTTTGTATTTTAAGTCTCCATCCCTTTTGTATGCACTATACAACATTTTCTTTCTTTAGATTTTTTTTGCATACTTCTATTAAACCATTTTGGCCAATGCTTTTTGGTCCTCAGTTTGCTAAGCATTGGTACCAATTTATCCTGAGTCTCTAGTAGTATATTCTTGAAATATAACCATATATTTTCGACTAAATAGTACCTACATCTGCATGTCTTGTTTGAAACTAGAGACTGGGAGCCTTCAAACAATGATTTTGTTTATTTCGTTTGATAGAAGATAAATGGATATGGCACAGGCTGTCCAGGAGCTACACACAAACAAATAGAGGAAAATAACAGGAAAAATATGGTTTGTAAAGGGTTTTAATTCCCATAAATGCTCAGACTTTCCACAGATTCTTTGCAGAATTACTAAAATCTGCTCCTTGCACCCCATGTACACAGCATAGCTTAACAAAGTTACAGTTTGAAAATATAACAATGACTGGTAATGCCTGGCTGAAAACAGACTGCACCTTTTTATTTTACTTGTAAGTCTTTGCTGCATGATAGTTGGATAGTTAGATAGTTTGCAGGAGTTTACATGCCAAGCTGTTTGGATTCTGTTGAGTTAAAGTCCTAACAAACCTCTTTTGTACTCATAATGTAGTAGGGTGTCAGTTGTGTGTATTGTAAATAACTGTCCTCACAAATCCTATGTCCCCCCCTAAGCACAATAAAATAATCTCCCCACATCCCTGTGAAAAATCCAGTACCTGAGCTCACAGCAGTCATTTGAACAGCAATGTATCTTATTGGAATCAGACTGGCTGTAAGTATATTTTTTAATTGCTGATGGGATAAAAGGAAAGGCGTGTCCTCATAACCCAGGACTATATCAGTTGTACCCATAAGCCCTATGAACCAGTATAGGTGTGTGTGTGTGTGTGTGTTCACGCACACATGCGATATTCCTCAACTTGTCTGTCCAGTGTGGAGAGTTATGGCTTTTGATCTCCATTGGGGAGGCCTCAATAGTGGATTTACAAAGGCTGATGAATGGATGGATATATAATTACCTGACATCTGTTCTTCTTGTGATGTGTCCCACCCATTGCCATTTTAACATTTTCACTCTTTCAGTAATGTCACATATTTTGGTTTGTTCTCGGATGCATTCATTTATTTTTCTTTCTCTTCTTGTTATTCCAAGCGTACATCTATCCATGCTCCTTTGTGTCATCCGCAGTTTCTGTTTAATTTTTGCATTAAGTGATCAGGTTTCATCAGGAATTCATCAAATATCTCAGCAGATGCCTATTTAAATTATTAGCACAATCCCAGAATAACAAGCCCTGTGCAAATAAACTGTACAGTATAAAAATAATGAAACTGCTCTGCAGAAACCCTATTTCACCTCCTTGTCACTAATTAGCAGTAGAGGGCAGTCATGACTCATAAGCAGTTAAACAACCGGCATTGGAGAGAACAGATACAGCGTCACCTGCTGGCGGAACTGTGTATTTCTTTATTCCAATCTAAACAGCAATGGATGTATTTGCTGGTGACCCTGGGATCACACATATAAATCTAATTTCCTGAAGCAACTAGGGCTCTGCATAGCTCAATAAACCCAAGTGTCCACCTCAGAATGTAAGAACTGCTTAACCTTTTATTGTATATTTGATATTTCATTTAATATGTCAGTAGCATAAAATTTATCATTTACATATTAAGTATTTTAAGGTCCGTATCTCTATGTGTGTGCTTCACCTAACTATGTGTGGTATTGAAGGATTGTTTACATATTTCCAAATGTATTTTTTATTTAAATCTTAAGTTGAGATATACACTGATCAATATAAATCCTGTTAAAAATGAAAGGTGAACTAGATTCTGTATTACACAGCAGAATAAACGAATTACCTTGTTTTATATAAAGTGGGAGTGAATAGGGAATTAAATGTCCTTAATCTAACCTCAATAAAACAAGGACGGGTGTTAAAGAAAACAAAAACAAACAAAACCAAAAACTAGAAAATAAAATTAAAACAAACAATTGAATCAGACAGAGTCACTACGGGCTACTTTGTTTTATAAGGGAGACAGGGAACTGAATAGATCTGCAAGAAAGACGTTGCTATTGGTGTACCTACAACAGTCAAATTACAGTCATTATTTTATTTCTTGAATAGATTACATCACAGATATCAATTAAAATGAGAAACAATCAAAAGAAACCACACAGAATACATGAAATGGAATCATCACCAAGACAGGAATAATATAATAAAAATATACATAAACCGCTCCTAAAGAAACACAGTGAAGAGTGCTTGCAATCTTTTTGTTGAATGCTAATTCTCATGGATTTGATAAAACATATATTTTAAGCCAAAAGTCAAGCAATAAACATTTCACACCAAAACAAGTATATAGATTGCATTGTCCTGAGAAATCATTATTCACTGTTAACATTTGATGTTGCCTTCCAATATATACCTGGCAGGTTGAGGGGATTCCTGATAAGCCCATATATTAAGATTTTAGTACAAATACATTAATATGTGTCACATAAATGCCACCACATCAAATCACCAGCAGTAATTTAACTCAGTATGGTATCTTTTAATGTTTTCCACCTTGAGGCTGATTGAATATAAAAACAATATTTGCCTGTCAAACTCTTATCCCTTGCCAAGTCTCGTAAACTCCTTGGGCTTATGCTGGCAGTTATTAAAAGTCAAGATTGTATAATTCATTTAAGGGCTTCTCAACATTCCTGGCACTGTGAGATAGGATTAAAAAAAAAAACTTTAAGGATCAAATTCTACATAAAATGTAGGCCGCAGGTGATAATTTCAAAAAAAGTCTTGCCCTACATATTTAGTAGAGCTTTCCTGCATTTTGATGATGCTTGAAAGTTATGTAAACCTGTGGGAAACCAGGAAAGAAACATACAAAAACACTTATATACTCAGAAGGAATAATGTGATTCAAATAGGCCTACAGATGGGTAGGCCTGTACTTTAAAAATGAGATTTTTCTTTTTTTTTTTTGTGCCTCGTGATTTAATGGCTAACTGAACAGGCAGATAAAAGAATGGAAACTTTCTGACAATTAGTCCTAATAAGTGGCTATTATCAAGTAGGATGTCCATAACCTTGGCAGTCACTATAATGACGTCTGCCGGGTCACAGACTGTATTGCACTATTATCAGGCCCTGTGGTTGACAGCTCACGCGATCCCAATAACTGGAGCTCATGCAATCTGCCAGAGGCTTTTAATAGATCCTGATAGATCAGCCCAGTATTTGGTAACCTAATCAAGACTTATCACAACTTGTGTCATTGCATTCTGCAGATGTTATTTATCCATAACCTCTTTCTAAATCAAAAGGTAACAGTATTTAAAAAAAAGCACACACACACACATGCACACACACATCATTACACTGTGTGATATAACAGACGTTAAAGATTCAGTAATATTATTTTCTATTATGCATTATTAAGGTATAATAATCCATCTGAGCTCCCTGTATCCACCTCTTAAGATGACAATATTATATAGTTCTCACACAGTATTTATTAAAATGTAATATCATTATGTATAATTTAATAATTCTTTGATGTATCCATTCTGTCTACTTTATGTCAACTCTAAAGTATGTATATGCACAGGGCCGGCGCTATGGGTGTGCCTTAGGGGGTCTTGCCCCCCCAGTTTAGATCCAGTGCCCCCCCATTTTGAATATTGAGTCTTTTTTTTTCTGTTTATTAATTGTCCATGTAGAAATGTCTTATTGCAATTTGCATTCTTGATACAAAACTCAGGTGCGTTTCCGCCATTGATACATGCTGTTATTGTTTTACCCCCCTGGACCACACATCGCCAGCACAACTCCAACCAAACCCCCCCAACCCGGGCCGCACTTCACCAGCACCCCCGACCGACTTGTGCCCCCCATGTCATATTTCTGATGCCCCCCCACTGAGTTCATGCTGACGCGGTACTGTATACACCGATCAGCCATAACATTATGACCACCTGCCTAATATTGTGTAGGTCCAAAACAGCCCTGACCTGTCGAGGCATGGACTCCACTAGACCTCTGAAGGTGTGCTGTGGTATCTGGCACCAAGACGTTAGCAGCAGATCCTCTAAGTCCTGTAAATTGCGAGGTGGGGCCTCCATGGATCGGACTTGTTTGTCCAGCACATCCCACAGATGCTCGATTGGATTGAGATCTGCGGAATTTGAAGGCCAAGTCAACACTTGGAGGCCCCACCTCGCAACTTAAAGGATCTGCTGCTAACGTCTTGGTGCCAGATACCACAGCACACCTTCAGAGGTCTAGTGGAGTCCATGCCTCGATGGGTCAGGGCTGTTTTGGACCTACACAATATTAGGCAGGTGGTCATAATGTTATGGCTGATCGGTGTATATATTATCCACATTCGTAAGGACAATTGCATTTAATCCTACGAGGTTACATATTGCAAAGGTTACAGGTTGCAGCAGTGTAACAAAAAGTGTTCAACATGAATATGCATTGAAACAAAATATAGTTCCAGGTATACTGGTCAGTGTGAAGAAATCCAAATATTTTGTTTCCTCAACACTTTAAACACTAACATGAATGAACTCAGGCTGATGATATGAACCTCAGTGAAGGGCTTCTATGCACTCCTTCTGTGTTATTTTCTTCCAGGGTCGATGTTTATCTGAAGTAACGTGTTCTCCAGAGTATAAGTCAAAGCCAAGTAACAACAAAGGCTCTTTAGAGAAGCTCTGAATTGTTCTTTCTTTTGTGAAAGCTGAGCCCTAGGGATGCCTTCCGAAGCTACAGATGTGAATTTAATTGATGATAATCATGCACTGTTATGGGATTCCAGTTCTAATGACTTGTGTCCTGACTCTGATTACAAAACAATAAAAAAAAAAGAAAGAACAAAAATCATATTTTCCATAAACACCAAGCCTGTGGTAAAATAATTGTTACCTCATTGTTAGGCTGCAAGTTTACGCCCCTAATCAGTTTAAATTACACGTTCAACTGACGTCAGAAACTATATAGACTTGTCTCAACCAGGCTGCCTCTTCCTGTTTGAAATGTTGCTTTTGACCCTTACCTAAAACCAGATGTTTCGCCAGCAGTCTCTGGAGTGAAAATGAAAAGACAGCTGTGAAATATGTCATAAAGTCTTTTCTAACGAGTCTTTGGATAATGACCCTCTATTGGGTAATCCAATATCACGTTTTAGTTCATTCGTCTGGTACAACTCCAACTCCCCTGGTTTATATCTGGAAAAGATTAGGATACGCCTGGCGTGAGATGCCCCCCCCCCCCCCCTTTTTTTTATCATCAGCAAAGATTGCAGACGCTTTCTAAATCAAAGTATATTTATGTTTCTGTAAACAAGCTTTAACTGAATCACTAAACACTGAAAAGTGCCTTACTTGATGGGAATTATTGTTATCGTAAGGGAAGTTTATAGATGTTTTTTTAGAAAGGAATTTTTATGCATGTTTGTATATAAAACCAGTTTTAAGATGAATAAATATAGCTAGCCACCATAACACAGGGCTGAGTGCATATGAAGAAAGTTTTCATAAACTGTGTACTGTAAAAAAAATTGGCAGTTTTAATAGTTTAGTTTGGTTTGTTAGTTTAGAAAACTTATTTTTCCCTGGACTTGCTTGCATGTGGCTTTTAGTAGTGTGACCTGAATCCATAGTTTTAAAGTATCATCTCATAAAGCAGATGTGTACTTTATCAAACTGCGGTAAGGATTGTTACTTGTTACAATCACAGGTTGAAAGCTACACACAAACATGGAACTGTGACCTAGAATCCAGCATTAGTTTCCTCTTTCTCTGAAGTGTAAGTATAAATGACCCATACATTACAGTGGTGTCCTGAGGAATTCAGGCTTTGCAGGGTGATTAATTGAAAGACATTAATTCCAGCAATCAGTGAATCACATCCCCCGAAGGCATTTGATTTGATGTTAAAAGTAATCTGCAGTGCCCTTGGAGCAATGAGGAAAATACTTGTAAACAATGCCTCAATGAATATCGATTGAAATTAAAACAGATTAATGGTGAAATACATCCTTAAATCCCTGCTATGGTACATTGGGTTATTTTAACAAACTCATATCTAAAGGAATTGGGGATGAGTTGGGATTAGTTTATACTAATCTGGCTGGCTCCTAGGCTGACAATGATTGAGGGATTTTGGATGAAATTCAGTAGCATATATTATATATATATAATGCAAGGCAAATAAGAACACTGACATTATTTTGTGGAGATGTCTAAACATTAGAGAGGTTTGTTATGTTTAAAGTTTCACAAGATCTGTGAATGTGTTGTGTCATGGACACTGAATGACTCATCAGTGGCTCCTCTTTGGGCAGTGAGGCCGAATCTCAGGCCAGAGGCAGTTGGGTCAGAATAGCTAGTCAGCAAGGAAAGGGGGAAATGGCAGCAGACACAACAGCAGGGAATCACTAATATTGTGAATCACGGCACGCATGAAAAGTTAATACATTATATATATTATAAAAATAAAGATTGTTACCTCTCGTCTTGTTTTGTTAGCTGACAATACTTTGCATTACTCCTGTGGGCCGTCATGCTGAACTGCAACGATTGACTCTGAACCTGCAACTCCTGAAAACTGTCCCTTTTATAAGTTGCTAAAATGAATATATATGTAACCCGTGTATTCTACAATTTCCACTGCTTATGAATGGTCTTAATTTTGTATTCTTCAAAACACACTGTAGTAAAGTATGTTGGACTGTTGTTTATGTATAAAAGAGAGTTTTTCCAAATTTGGTACAGTTTTGATGAGCATACAGAACATTTGCCAACAGGTTAAAGAACAGAGGATAAAAACCTAGTAATCGAAGTAGCCGTGTCATGACTGTGAAGATCTGTGCTACATTCAAATCACGTCGATACTTCCCATTCTTTGAGGAAAAAAAAAAAAATGCAATAAGTAAGTGAAAGGGAAAAGCCCTTTCCTGTCAATTGGATGTTTTATTGTCAATATTCCATTGTTGTGTTTTCACTCACCACCCTTTTAAGGCAAATAATGGATATATCAGATTCGTCGGTGGCACGTCTATAGGTGTGGCTTCTCCTGTTTATATCTCGAGTGCTGATCTTTCCCACCGCAGACCTGGTGCCAGGGAGTCCCATAAACTCACTATAGACTGGAAGTAGGAGAAAGACAGAGGGAGAGAGAGGGGAAGAAATTACCCAGAGGATATGCGTAAGGCCTCACAGAGGGTCCTTGGCTTCCCTCTCTGGGGCCTGGTGATGCTGGGATACAAGGGGCTGAGACAGGCTGTTCCTGGCTCCACACTGCAGTATCACAATGTCAGGCCGGGTGGCAGACACAGTTAAGATGTGCGTGAACAGTAAGAGAGCCCTGTGACTGTGTTTGTTTATTATTACAGCATATCACTACACATTGAGCCCCTCCTTTACAAACATCCTGACCCCTCCGCTAACAACGAACAGAGTCACACAAAGACAGACAAAGCAAACTACCTCGCTTTTTATTGTTTTTATTCAGAAGCTTTGAAATGACATAATCCTCCAGCTTAAAGGTTGCATTTATAATGTGTCACGCTACCAACATCTACTATCTACTGCCCTCATGATATAGTTGAATAAATAAAGTATTAACAACTTTATGTCTTCCCTGCAGTTTGAGTTATGTATTTTATTTGTTCGTTTAATCATAATCATAGCTTATGTAAAGTGCTTCGTGTCAAGTTTCAACAGCAGTGTGTGGAAGGATCAAAGTGATGGACATCTGGAAAATATTAGTACTAAATATGGATATTTTCAATGTCAGAGAAAGTACAGATTATGGTGGAGCTAAGGGCCACATTAATAAAATGCCACCAATCCACTAAAAGTTGTGTTGGTGCTTTACATGAACATCCTCAGTACTTCAGTAATTTACAGCATTGGCATTTGTAATGAATGCTTGCATTGTAAAGCAAATGTATAATGTATCAGGAGTGTTAAACTACGCTAAAGGAAAACAGAAGGTTTGACACATTCCCTAAAGATGCTCAGCTGGTGACAGAACTATCTGTGCAGCTAAAGAAATAGTTGGAATCGGGAGATAGAAGTAGACCTAACTATACCTGATAGACAATAGTTTTGTGGATGAATAATTTTGCACCTTATCTATATATTTTACAAATTGTCTGTATTGTGCTACAGGTATTCTCCAGGTCAGGTGCAGCCAAACAGAATAAACATATATCCAGTTTCTCAATGAGAAATATATATATACTGCTCAAAAAAATTAATATTGATTTCTGAACTTGGAGTGTTCCCTTAATTTTTTTGAGCAGTGTATATACAGTTAGGTCCATAAATATTTGGACAGTGACACAATTGTCATAATTTTGGCTCTGTACGCCACCACAATGGATTTGATAGGAAACAATCAAGATGTGCTAGACATCTTCATCTTTAATGTGAGGGTAGTTACATCCAAATTGGGTGAACGGTGTAGGAATTACACCCATTTTTATATGTGGTCCACCCAGTTTTAAGGGCTCAAAAGTATTTGGACAAAGTAACATAATCATGAATTAAATTGTGAGTTTCAATATTTGGTTGCAAATCCTTTGCAGTCAATGACTGCCTGAAGTCTGGAGCCCATAGACATCACCAGATGCTGGGTTTCTTCCCTGGTGCTGCTCTGCCAGGCCTGCACTGCAGCTGTCTTTAGTTCCTGCGTGTTCTTGGGGTGTTTTGCCTTCAGTTTTGCTATCTTACTATCTTGATTGTTTCCTTTCAAATCCATTGTGGTGGCGTACAGAGCCAAAATGATGACAATTGTGTCACTGTCTAAATATTTAAGACCTAACTTTTATTCATTTTCCACATTCAGTATTGCACATTCAAGCCTAACGTGCAATATGTTAGAAACTAAATCTGTGGGAAAGAAACTAAATTATCAGCAGAAACAGAAAGTTATACATTATGTTTCTGATTTCTTTTTTCCTTATTTTCTTTTTTTACATAATCTCACCATACTTCCTTACTGCTGCAGGGGCCCTGGAAGCAGTGAAGCAATTAACTGTAGCTTCACACAGGCAGGGGAGGAAGTTCCATACCTGCACAAGTTCCTGCACCAATTATAACTGCCATTGATTAACAGTCTGTGACAGCACCATCCTACTGTGCAGAACAATCACACCTCCGGGTGCACTACTTGAACTCAAATCTGGAATTTATTTTGAATAAGAACACTACTACTACTATATATCATTCTGTAGTGTTCCATGACTAGGTTTCCTTTTTTCAATACATGATCTTGATCATTTTGTGTTCTAATTGCGTACTTGTCAACATTCATCCATACATTTTCACAGATAATTCCTTCACCTCTGACCCCTGTTTGACCTCTGCCATGCTACAGAAACAGGTGCTGTTAATACTTGCAACAGCAGGAGGTCATACTTTAGGCTACACGATCTGTCTTACTAGGACCGTAAAAGAGACAAATCAGCACAGCCCAGGGTTGCTTGTATCATATTGCCAAATTCATAAGGTTTGTGTCAGAGACAGTTTTGTACAACAAATGACTAATGAGAAACACAGTGTTGTTTTAATGTATATATGAGGGAGAGGGTACTTTGTGTGTCTAGGTCTGATGTCAGAGAGCAGAACTACCTCCTGCTGGTTAGGGAATCGCAGTGCATCAATCACAAAGCTCTCTTGAGAAGGGCAAAATGATTTATAAAAATCATGTGAAACTGATATTAGTCATGCTATACTAAGAACTGGCTCTGCAGTTATTGAATTAAAGATTTTCATTTTTACTTTTTTTATGTGACTGGCCAAGACTGAGATTAATTAAGTGGTGTTTGTCACTCCTTTCCACATTTCCACTTTATTTGCTGAATATTATCATTGTCAGTCAAACCATTTCAGAGACTTTGAGCCAGTTAGGAACTCTAGACAAACAAGTTCAAATGTTTTCAAAAGAAGAAAGAGTAGAGAATCATAAAGCATAATAATGTTTAGTGAGCCAAATGTTTCCAAAATCCTGAACTGAAGAGGAAGAAAACAAATTATAGTAGAAGAGATTGCAAAACAGCAGCTGTGCAAAAGCAATATCGAGTGTTTCTTCACAGAAACATTGATTGACTCCAAATGTTCTTTTTCTAAAGTCAGCTGGAAGTGGGGTTTGCTGTTTTATTGTTTTCCGTTTGCTGACTGATAAAATCAGATGAATGGAGGCCTTGTCTTGTATGAAATGGCCATGGGGTTGACTTAAAGAGAATATTGTGTCAAAACATTTTTACAGAACATATTCGGACAACTTGGGGTTGTTTGGCTTGATAATAATAAAAAAAAGATAGGAAAATCAGTCATAATCATAATAATAAAAGTTTAAATTCATATTACATTATTATTATTAATAATAATAATACTGTTGTTATTATGCTTATTATTGGTTTATGCTAAAAGGCTGTGTCCTTCCATATTCTGATCCATAAAGTTCAATAAAAGCTTCAACAACTCCCGGAAATAAGCGACCCTTTCATGTGCCATTGCAACATATGATTATCCTGTGGAACTGCACAGACTGCATCTTAAGTCCTGAATTTCCTGTGACATAAAAGACACTGCTACCATGACTGATTTGATCCTACCTGCAAAGGAAGAAGACATTACAGAAGCTCTTTGATCCAGCGATGGTGCTATAAACAAAGGGAGGCAGTTGGAAGGAAATTTCTCTTTGTTTTGAGTCATGTCATTTACACCAGTTATCTGCAGACACAGTCACCCTGTGCAATATGGAAACAGGTTAATGTCCAGTTTACATCACCTAACCTGCCTGATACCAAACGTTACACTGTGAATTGAGGGAAAATTGGGAAATCTGTAAAAGTAAGAGAGATAGAAGCATTTTTCCTTTCTTTTTTTTGCACATAGGGAGGAGCACCTGTAAACAAATGCCAAACACAATTATTCAACCTTGAAAACACATGAACATCACTTATTTTAATTTATTCAGCTGGTCATTTAAAATATTTAAGCTGTCAAGATGCGTTTCTCATTTCGGGGGAAAAAATACTGTGCCAATAACTCTCTGGAGACATACGCCACTGTGAATTCCACCCCCTGTGTTTTTAGGCTGCATCTGTGGGTCCCCTGATTGTGGGTTGTTCCATGAGGTAAGCAAAGGGGGGGTTATGTAATCAGAAGACAGCTGGTTTGAGCTCTTGTTTTCCTGTATTGCCTAGGAATCTAGGGGAAGCTTTGTGTGCCCTTTATACCTTTATGCATGCCATATTCTGTATTGACAGCACCAAGTACTGCACATAAACATTGCTGAGATTTCAATTTCTTGGCCGATTCAATTTATTAGAGTTGCTGAAGGTGAGAAACATGGCTCATCTCATGAAACGAGAACTGATTCTACACAAATATTTTTTCAAATACGGACTTTGACTTACATGATCTTTATTTATATTTCTCATAAAAAAACAATCACTGTAATGTGCCCTTTGTTTCAGTGAAAAGCCCACTAGTTATTTTAAGATCCAGAAAAGGGTCAATTTCTAGAAATGTGTAAATATTTAGATGTCTGTGGAGGATACAATATTTTTCCAAAGCATACATTAATAAACAGAAAGCTGAGACCAGGAGGGATGGGGAGGTGGGGTATAGCTTAACTCTTAAGATGAAATTTGTCTTTAAACTTCACTTCTGCCAATGCATTTATTGAGATTAGGCCATTACATCTTTGGTTTTCCATCACTTTTAATTTCCCTTAGTATTTTGCCTACTGCAAAACAGCAGTACACTAGACCAGTGGCAGAATAGGCAAAATCTGAAGAACTATTGTTTCACAGCAGCATTAAAACAATAATCAAAACCACAAAAATAAAATAATAATTTGAACAAAATGTAATGCTTATAACTTTTAATTTTGGAAAACAAATACATTTCTCAGGCATTTCTGTGAAAGTAATAATGAGAAGTGTTGTGTAGATAGGCTGTGCGCTGATACCTCTCAGACAGTAATAAGAGACTGTCTGACCGAAGCACATACAGATCTGATAAGGCCACTGAAGCCTTTTCCTTCCTGAATCCAGGAATGTTTGTGTTAGTCTGTCTTCAAGCTCTTCTTCAGGGTGTGGGAATCAACTGCCATGTATTTGCTTCATACTCCTCCCAAATCTCCTGATTTCCTCTGTTCCTAGTCTAAATTTATGAAAGATGTTTTTAGTTTTAGTTTTGTTTTTTTAATTATGGGAATCTAGTTTAAGGTACCCACAACTTTTAACTTTTAAACTTTAACTGAACTCACTGAATTACCATAAAATCCTTATTTAAGTGGAACTCGTCTGCTTAAGTAGCAAGGTATTATATATTAAACCTTAAAGAAAACTTCCCACTAGGTCTAAAATCATGGTTTTATACTTCTTTATGTGATGTTATACTCTTCCAGATCCAGTCCATCATATAAGCAACTTTATACTTTGTACTTACTTTTTTGATGAGTGGTTAGTCACTTGTAACATGCTCATATACTATATGAGCCCTGTTTCACTAGATAAACAGGAATTGCAAGTGTGTCAGACATTGTCCACATTCATTTTAACCATGGTCTTAAGCATAAAGATTAATTATTACAATGTTTGAGTCACGTGAACGGAACTGCTCAGTATGAGAACATTCAGAAGGGTTTTAATAGAAAAACATGTCAGCTTCACTTGAAGTAGCATTGTTTGTGATGGCAGAAATAGGTGAACACGGGAAGCTACATGGGTATAAAATGATGCACATGCACTCAACAGGGCTTTGTGGAAACTCAAGCCACCAGACGCCTTCTTCACACACTGGATCCTGGAGGAGTCGTGTTACAATGTCTCACACAGTACCATGTTAGTTTAAGTTTCTATCCTTCCTATCCAGTTCTGTCGAATCGCGAGATTACCCATAAGAACTACAAATGGTCTTGGACTACACTTTTTTGTTTTTCGTGGCAACTACATGCCTAAAAAAATTAAAAGTAAAATAAAAATCCCCTGGTAGCAACACGCCACCAAAATACAAAAAAAAACAAAAAAAAAAGAAAAAAAAAGTCATTCTTTTTGTTTTTACTTACAACAATACAGGAGATGGATCCGCAGGGGAGATTGCACATAATTAACCACACACACAAAAAAGAAAAAGGCAATCTTTGATCTCCTGCGTTGGTTTGTATGAATTGACTAATGCACAGTAATGTGTGTGAGTGTTGGCAAGGTGAATAGTAATTTCGTATTCAAGTATACAATGTATATGAAGTAATTTGATGTTTCCTTTGGAATAACAAGGGTCGTTAATTAACAACACTTGAATCTTGAATACATGCTTTTTCAGTTCCATCAATTTGAAAACTTGGAACATTTACATTTTTGGGAATTACATTTGAAACATTGTCTGTGGGAATCTATTTACATAATAAATAATACCATTACTAACACATATTTTGTATTATCAGCGGAAAAGTATTTCAGATTTTCCCTTTCTTTAATGCAATACCAATTTTTCATTTGTTAATTATTTGAACTTGCCTTGATTGCCCTGCTTTGAGAGGATCAAATGAAACACATGACTTCTGATGTAAGCACTGTAACATTGGAGTTACATGAGCTAACATCTGAGTGTCTGTGTTTGTTTTCAAGACCTGTGTTGTCTGTTGCTTGTGACAAATCAGTAATATTTAGTGAAGTTGATGGAAGATATGTCACATACTGAAGTTATAAGCCCCTGTGAGACAGCCCTGTATGTAAAATTTGGTTAAGAGTTTAAATACATTTTCACAACATGGTTAAACACAATATTATTGTAAATTGAATTCTTCTTTTCTAGACCAGAACAATGAATTCTTACACAACCTCTGGGGTTTTCAGACCCTAAATGTGTGCAGGCTTTCTCCATGTGTATTTAGTTTAAGATTCAATGCCAACTTCATACATCATATGGATTTGCTATCCATTTGAAGACTACATGTTATTGATTTACTTTTTAAATCCAGTATGGTTTGAATTTTTTTCAATCCAATATATAAATATTTATATACATTTAAAAAGGGTCACTGTTTCCCTTTAGGCAGTAATAATCAATAGCAGTCATAGTTTAAACGATTGCAGTAAATGGTAAACAATTCTAGATCAGTGTTGGATAGCAAGTCGAGCAAAAACAATTGCTTTTGTTTACCTCAACGGGGTTAGTGATCCACACACACTATGAAGTTATGTCAAACTTTCTTATATGTTTTTGCTACAAAGCTTGAATTAAAGTTGTTTTAATTCATAAAACCAAGTATGGCATAATTCTCTATGCTAAATTAAGGACTTTATAAACAATATTTCAGATAACATTTAAAAATAATACAAGACTTCTATCTATATTTGCTGTAATATAAAGATCATCAAGTTATAGACTTTATCTTTTATCTTGTATATAGTATACTGTTCAGCATACTGTTCACTTGATTGCTATACATCTAACAGAATATATCATTATTTCCAGAGCTTTGCGATACCTACCAGTGAAAGTTTCAGCTAAGAACTTGAGTTGGAGTTTTACGTAATGTTTCAGAAAACAAAGACAAACCTATTCTGTCAGGAATACCACAAGCAGAGATCAACTTTACTTTACCAACAGAACATGAGAGAGCGCCACAGCCACTGCCCCAGCTTTGCCCTTTGCCCATTGTCTTGAATACGTAATTAGAAATGTTTTTCCAGTTTTCCCCAGGGAGCACTCCAAGAATGTACATCACTGATAAAATGTGTGGTCAATAATGCTTCAGACTGCATTAACTGCAGCTCCATTGTGTGGGAACAGTAACCTATTCACACACTCATTCAAAAAAGCCATAGGAATTTGGCTTTCAAGTCCTTTTTGTTTCCAAGAGTGCCAGAATGCCTCATTTTCATTCAGGTCGAATCAAGGCAAAGGGTTTCATGCTGTTTTATATGTACGTGCCCTAGTCCCAAGATTACTTGATGGAACGAAATGTACAAAAGCATTGAGTAAGTAAGTAATGTATTTATATGTGTGTGTGTGTGTGTGTGTGTGTGTGTGTGTATATATATATATATATATATATCATCATCATCATCATCATCATCATCATCATCATCACCTCATATCGATCCAGTGCTGGATGAAGACCTCCCAAGATTTTTGCACTTGCTTTTCTAAGTTTATTGAAAATCCAAATAAATATACTCTATGAGATAATGTTTGTGTGTGTGGAATAATGGAGTCTTCTTGGAGATGATAATACTTTGTTTCCTCTTTCCCAGAATTTACTTGAATATTTGTAAGTGGGAGATGTGGGCCATGGAATCTGGGCCTATTATAAAAAATATATTGCTCTCCCATGACAGTAGCGAGGGTAGCTCTCCTAAGAAAACACTTCTGTCGGTTAGATCAAAGGAAACAAAACATGGCGAAGAAGTTACTTCCCATGACATCATTGCTGTTTGTTTTGTGACCCTCTGCAGCTGTATCAGACACACCTTCTTGTTTCCTTAAAAAATGGTCCAAATTCTTTAAATAATCTACCTTTAGGAAAAATGAGTATTATCAGTATTTTTTCTCTTGCACTCGCTTGCCAAAATGATTCTTGGCATATGCGAGGAAGAGGAACTCATTAGAAATGAATACACTGCTATCTGTGTTACTGTTAGCGCCATAGCCCCACTGTCACCAAGAGGACATTATTTAAAAATAATAAATGATAGAGGAACTAAATGAATGATGCAAACGGTAAGAGTTCACATGGCTTCTGCTGAAAGGGTAAGAATAATTAATCTTGGATGACTGAGGAACGGGAAAGTGTATTCAAGGTCCTGATAAGTTTTGCTAACTAGCCCATGTTTTCTGCCACCGCTAGCATTTATAACAAGAATATCAGATCTGATATTAAAAACTGATGATCTTTACACAATACATCTTAAAACCATTTATATGACAAACAATGGGCCTGACCACCTGACCTTTTTTCCTCTTTCAAATTTTAAATCTCCATTTAAGATTTATCGAAAATGTCTTTCGACATGATAATGAATCATAGCTAGGTCCACTTGTCAGGTTACATTGGGAATCACGGCCTGGGCACCATTACTGGAAAAGCCTTGCCGAATGTCCACTGTTCTGCTTTTCTTCATCAGATTTGTTTTTCTGGAAAATTGTATTTGACTACAAACATGTCTCTGTTTTGCTTTCTGTCCGTTGATATGCTCTGGATTTGATATCTGATTTTCATGTTTTAAGAAAGAGAATATTTTATGTGTGGAAAAAGCATTTATGTCTTTAATTATTTCTATTTATTTTTTTATTTACTGAAGAATATGTTTTTGCCTAGGAATTATTTTACTGTATGCTACATAAACAAAGTTATAAACAAAACTGATGTGACTGAACACCTGCCTTTTGGAGCTGTCTAATTATGGTGTGTTGATACTTTGAATTCCAATAATGATTTTCCATTCTGCAGTTTCATATATTTTTATTTATTTTATCAAAAACGTGATAAAAACCAAGATAAAATAAATATATATACTGAAATAAATCATACAAAATGTATTCAATAATAATAATTATAATGCAGAGACATGGCACATTTGGAAGCAACATGAAACAAAAATGTATTTCATTTTCTTATTTCTAGTGACAACACTAGTAAGAAGCTTTGTGAAGACGCTTTAGTGTTTTATGTATTTTGAAGGATGTTAAAAGTTTTGAAAATGTATATTTATTTGCATTTATTTGCCTAGAGTCTGTTGGCTTAGCTAAGCACAGTCCTTTCTTCAAACTGCTGGTTCAATTGCTAGTTTTTAATTAAAGGCGGAAAAGTTGGTTCAGATTCAGGCCTATCCCTTTCCCTTAAGCTTGCCACCACTTACCCCGCCTAAGTTTCCAGGCTATCACAGCATCCCTGTTTGTGTGCAAGACAGCTCCGCCACACCACTGCTGTTCCCAGGCAATACGTGGTGTTGGAGGTCACAGCTGCAAACACAGACCATTCGCTCCAGTCGAAAGAATAACTTTCCAGAAGAGCATACTTTCTGTGCACTGGGGTCATCTTAGACACAAAGTTACAGCATTGTATTTCTGGGTCGCTCCTCTGCGTCCTTCAAAGCTACTGTTGTTGTGTTCCAGCCTTTAGTGCTTTATCTCGGAAAACATGATATAAGCCATTGGTTAAGGTTAAAACCAACCAAACCTGAAACAACACCTTGCTTTAAAAAAAATTCTCGGGAAACTAGCATTGTTAATAACTCTAAGTTAGTAACATCAATTTACAATGGAATAGATTGATCTCCATCCATCCTTACCCTAATCCCAATAGACAGTTATTCTTTTCTATTATTATTATTATTATTATTATTATTATTATTATTATTATTTGTAGTAGTAGTAGTAGTAGTAGTAGTAGTAGTAGTAGTAGTAGTAGTAACAGTAGTAGTAGTAGCAGTAGTAGTAGTATACTAGTAGTATACTTTTTATAACCTTGTGTTACTTTGTTAGTACCAAGTAAGTCAGGATAAGTTTGAGCTTTAGAGCTGCTTATATGTTAATATATGCATATATGATTCTGTTTAGTTCTAATTTCCCAGGTTTTAAGGGGGACCCAACAACAACATCTTGTGGAGTGTTTCCCCCTAGAATCTCACACACACACAGAAAAAACTCCATCTGTATAAACAGGATGGTCATCCTGGAAAATGCCAGAAACAGCACTGGATTAAAAAGTAATAGACATCAATTAACATGTTTCACCGTTGTGTTAGCAATTATCATGGAGGAAGTTTGAGGTTTTAAGCCGATTTCCCAAAGCTGAGTTTTGTAAACCACATGGAAGTTGGTTTTCCTGTAAATGACGGAGTTTGACATTAAACAGCATTTATGCTTTCGACCTGTGACAGGCTGAATTGTTCTTCTGTTTTCAGATTGTGACAGTAGGATTAGATTGTGGACCATGAGAACTTGCAGCAGTTAAAGGATTGACATGTTGGCTATACACAATGTAAGTGACCCATTGCTGTGATCCTTATGTTGTTTGTTTATATTTCAACAGGAAATAATTAAATTTGTTCAATGTAAACTGAACACTGTGTTGCAAACAGTGTAACCACCCATAGAAAAACATGAACTAGAAAAAAAATAGTTTATAAATAAAAAAATAATAATTTCACTCTCAGTTTATACACCATCTCATAGTGCTCTTGTATAGATTGAAACAGAGTGAAACATTTGAAAAACAGAGACTTACTGAGATTTAAGTTTCTACTGTATTTTCATATTGCTTTCATGGTCCTGGCAATAAACTGTGCTCACTGCAAAGATGTAATTTTGTGGTTTCCCATTGTGCAAACATTTTGACATCTTTCCAATATTTCAGATTTTTTGGGGACTGGTCTTATTTCAAACAGTTGGCTGGTAATTAAAATCAAAACTCTGAAACAAAAAATAGCTTTTAATCTGATCTCTTATTGAAGCCTTAACTGTGTGGATCTTTTTTTTTTAGCTTGTTAGTGGTGTTAAAAAGAAAAGACCAATAAGAAGGACACAAGAAAAAAGTTTGAACTCATCGGTTTAATTAAGGAAAGGCAATACTACAGTGTACTTTATTTGACTTACTCATTTTTATTTACACTTATAGACATGAATCACTTTATCTTTAGAAAGACCAACATGGTCTGTCTAAGCAATTCTTAGTATTTTGGTTAAAGAAAAATTCAGCTTGCAACATGACAGCTCCAATAGCAACTAAATGATCTCAGTGCATCGATGAAAACTACACATTATAAATTCAATGCAATGCTGTTTGCCCAGTGTGTAGATGTGTTCTCTAGTGTGCAGTTTTTAAAAACCCAGCAGTTTTTCAGTCCAGCAGGAAGGGATTTTCATACACTGTGCATGAGAATAAGGACCAGCCCAGCAGCCCGTGCTTGCTCAGGGGACTGCAGGCGTGCATCTCTTTAAGATGTACTGGCAGAGCATGAAAGAGAGCCACCGGCTGATGTTGATGAAAGGAGTGACTGCGAGGCATCGGGCGTTAGTAAGAGGAAGACAGTACTTTATGTATTAGTGAGCAAAAATCTCTTTTTAACTGAGCTCGGGGCTGGGCTACTGCAGACGTACAGATCTCAGAAGAGTGCCCTAAAACAATGCCCCTTCACAACAATTAACATCTCTGAACAATTTGAATTAAACCAACTTCACTTTTCAGTTATTTTATTAAGGAAATCAGTTGATTCGTGTCTGATGGAGAACTATGTAATGTCTTTCGGCAAAGGTGAATAGAGTTCTCATCTATATGAAACTTGTCTCCATTCCTTCTAGAAATATTCCCAAATGTCACACGTATATGTCTGTAACTACCAACACATTATATCTTGCCTTTTATTTTGTATAGAATTGAGAAACAGTGTTTAAATTAACCTGAGCAGCAAATGCATTCCATGTAGAATTAGGGTCCTAATTAATTAATGCACTGTATGCATTTAATTATTAATATAAATAAATAACAAAATAAATAGTGGTGAGTGCTCCATTCATTCTGCTGGGGAATGTAATCCTATACCATACTGTCTGCCACTCATGACAAATTCATTCGGAGGCTTGTCTGTTTCAGTCTTAATCATGAGTTTCTGAACAAAGGAATCAGGGTCATTTTATAATGGACTCTGCTCTTTGCTGACCTATTGCTGATTATTAAAGCAATTGAGCCAATTAAGTGTGGAGCATAAAAGCATGTTCTAGTGATTTCAGTATTCTGAAAACCTTTTTGTGTTACGCTTAAATGGTTATAAAACCAGTACTTGTCTGTGAATTTCGGATGAAGAGTTCTACTTATTATGAGCTCTTTCAATCTGGGCTTATTTCCATTCAGTTGATGGGTAATAATGCAATGTAGCATATACTGCACATTTAATAAGCAGACATTATTTTAGACTTGCAAATGCGAATTTGTCATTGGTATATCATCATTGTATGTTTAATAAATTATGTATACTTCTAAGGTAACTTGCTTTTGAAGTTTGCACCCTTAAAGCACACAATGAGAAACATTCTTCTTTAACTATTTTTCATTTGCCTAGTCATCCAAGCTGGTGGCTGGTGAGTTCTTTAGCCTTTATCTCACTGGTCACACCTCACTCGAACAGACTGACTGAATAACAAGGAAAAACAGTGCTATAGGGACTGACAGTGACCATCGCTTGCATGTTAGTTATGCTTCAAACTCGAATAATTGCAAAAAAAAAGAAAGAAAGTAATCAATTGGGATAATCATCCATTATCTTGTGTTTTGCACAGTAATTTCCCTTGCTTCATTAAACCAGCATGCTCAGTAATGTCAATCTGAAGGTATAAATCAAGGAGGAGCTGTGCAGTCATTTTCTCACACAAACGTACAGCAAACGAAGCCAGTCTCCCAATGTCAAATAGTTAACCTCGGCCTGGGAAGATTTTAAGCAGTGTCCACATGTACAGTTTTTATTTTTTTTAATGATGTGGCCTATCTGTTGTTTTAACTCGCTGCTGTGCCCACCCATATGATGCGAAGGGCTATCTGGCCGATCTGCAGTGATAACTGTAAGCTTATTCATGTTCAGGAATGGGAGGGTCAGGGCCATTGACACACACCAGTATCCTGCTGCCTATGATTTCCTGCAGGAGCTGGCCAGGCACCAAAAACCAACATGACAGGTGGATGGAGTTCACAAGGAAATAATGACAGGGGCTGGTTTTCCAGGAAAAGTGTTCACAGGCAGAAGCTTATATTGAACAAAATGCAATGCAGCAGCTGCTGTGCAGACTTATACATATATATATGATGCTGTAAGAATCATTATAGTTAAAAGCCTTAACTGTAATACAGATCCGCTGCTGTAATAATGTTAGACTACAGGTTGCATCTGCACCAACTGATTTCTTGATATTACCACTGTAGTTGCATTAGCAGCATCTGTTGTAATATATATATTCAGATATTGTTTATGTGAATAAAATGGTGGGTGAATGCTAGTCTTTGCTCTGGCTAGCTCCATGCAAATGCAACCTTTGTTATAATACACTTGTACAAATTACTCACATATCATTTTCACTAATGGAAATGTAAAGACATCTTTAGTTGGAGTACCTACATTTGCATATCATTTTATTCACAATTCAATACCCGAAAACAAATTATTTCAATAGTGGTTGGAAATATAAGCACTGTAGTAAAATTATTATAATAGTGGGCTTTTATTACAATAATTGCTGTTACAGCAGTGCAATTTATAAGCATAAGCAGGAGGCTTATCCTTTTACTTTTGTACAGTATGCATATATGCGTATAAATGTGTTTGTGAGTACAATGAACAATAAACATCATATAAAGGTATCATATCAGAATGAGATTTGAAATAACTCCATTAATATTAAACAAGAGAAGAGAAAGCTCCAGAGGATTTTTGCTTAATTGTTCATGTTTCCTAATGCTGTATTATGGCTTATGTTTTTGGGGGGCACTCTTGGATTGTCGTGATTGACAAGTACTAGTCAGGGTCCGGTTTACATGAGGATACTCTTTTTTTGTAGCCTGGCAGAATGCCAAATACAGGATATAATCTAATGGGATGGAAAGGATTAACCACCACATTAAAGGAAAATCAGGCCTTTAGTTCCATTGCATGGCTTGAGTTAACTTAGATAATAAGGTAAATGAAAGCTTTTTCCTTGAACTGAAATATCAGCAACTAAATCAGCTCAGTCCAACATGTTTTGTCATATCTTTCAAAAGCATAGCCCCTGATAAATCTGAAAATCTTCTGTCCAGCCACTTACAATATTAAAAGATAGATTATGGAGACACACGTGGATTTGGTGCGATGTTTGAAACTGTATACCTGTTGCTTTTGATAGTCAACACATTTTCATGGACAGTTCATGCGGACAGAATTATACATTCTGAAAGTTCACCAACCAGTTACGTTATTGACTCTATGAAATCATATTCATAGTGGTGCCTGTGTTAAATCTCTAAAAACCTGGTAAACTGGTCTCTTGTCCTATTAGCTAAATGAATGCCAGTGTAGCAATTAATCACACTAATACGGATCTATACATTTTCGTGGTAACACTTTACAATAAGGTACCAGTATTACTCATGAATTAATATTTGAATACTATAGGATTTAAACAGCAATACATCATGAACATCATCTGAGTTCTGATGTTGAGCACATGAACCTGCACTTACCCTTACCCTAAAGCCTAACCCAACCCTGTTATACACGTGATTAACATAAGAACTCAGATGAGGTGCATGACATATTCATGTGTTTATCCTGTGGTATGCATATATTAGTTAATCAGTTATACCTGTACCTTATTGTAAAGTGTGGCCATTTTCGTTTTTGTTTGTCCATTTTTTAGTTTAAGTTTTTTTTTAAGAAACAAATTAGAAAATGTTCTTTCCACTTAATGTAGAATGTTTATTTCACTCCATGTTTTTTATTTTCAGGGGGATGTGGTCTGGTTTATCTTATGACCCTTTGCAGAAGAATAATTTGATATTTTCCTTCTCCTATGGCAAAATGGTTAGTTGTGCTCTGTTAATAGACCAGGATTGCAGGTAATCCAAAGTACTTAAAGGTCCAAAGCATTTACTTAAACTAAAGTACTTACAGGTTCCTCTGTTTTTATTTGTTCTTCTGGACTCGAGCAAAACAGAGTTTAAACAATACTTTTGCTGTGAGAAGCTGGGACTTTTACTACAGTAGAATCTGTTTAACATAATAGTGTCTGAAGTTTGTAGCTCTTCCAGCTCTGATAATCCTGCACATTTACTTTAAATGAGTGTACACGCAACACTGCGGGCAATCAATGTGCTTTACTGACTCTCCCTACATAATTCAATTAGTGATACATACAGCATGCAATGAGTTAATTTACTTAAAAACAACAACACTATTTTCTTACTTGCAGTACCATCAATGTTAATAGATTTATTTACCCACTTAACTTTGGAGCAGCTCTAATTTAAATGCTAATTAGAAAAAGAAAAACATGGTGATCATTTAGGAATGTGATTTTGAAAAGTCTGCCTGACTTAACTCGAGTGATTTAAATAATGGCTTTCTCCTGCCTTGTAGCCATTTTAAATATTGTAAATTACTAACATTCTGTTTTAGCACTACAATTTTCATGAATGTTATTATTTTTGTTCTGTTTAGCATTGCAAAAACATCATTATAAGTAGGAAAGAATATACAAACTCTTGAACTGTAATGCTATAATAAATATGCATGTGCGGCAGGGATGTAACTAGAACCACCATAAATATACAAATTAAAATGAAAAAACAATACTCATGCATCACAGATATAATTTCATTTTAGAAGAAGAAGGATGTATTCTTCTACAGGTATATGATGTAAAGAGAACAGATTATTGTGGACTGAAAGACTATTGTACATTACGTTCCTGGAACACAATGTGCAAGTGTATCCAATGAACAATGGTCAAAAGCAATAATTTAATAGAAAAGGCTAGAACAGGTCACATTCAACAGGGTGTCAGCAGCAACTGACCCCAGACAACCTGAAAAAGAGTATAAATCTTACGTCTCCACCAGAATTACATTAATTATTCTTGAGCCACATGTCTAGTGACATTAGAAGGATAATGTAAACAGTAAATATTCTGGATGGAAGCCAGGAGTACAATTTTATTAAAACATCATGAAATCATGTTTTACTTGGTGCTTGAGATCACTTAATCTTGTTATCTTTGGAATGCCGTCACCACCTACAGATTTTAAGGTTAATGTCCTAACAAAGTAGGAATGTAATTGCAATCACGTCATTCCAACAGAATCTTCTTGGCCTGTGTACCCCTGGCATTTCCTCAAATTAAGCAATTAGGCAAATATATTTAAATATTTATCTCTAACATTTGCAGTGAATTTCGGTAGTTATTTATTTAACCTAAAAAGAAAGCTGATACAGTGCTTAATTATTTTCAGAACAGTGAAAGGGAAAATAACAGTATTGTACCACAAGGACAATATATAACAATATTACTGGCAGGGTTCTAATTACATTACATAGTTCTAGTCATGTTGAGTATATTTACTTGATGTGTAAGTTTAATATTGACAGATTGATTTGTTGAGCAATGTGAACTTTAATTGAAAGTATGATCCAGAATTCTCAACTGAATAATATTACTTTTGCTGAAGATTCATTTTTGGCTGAGGACCTTTATTCCTTATTACATAACAGTTGGTGCCAGCTTTTTGCTGACTGTGGTTACAACTATTTTAAAGCGAACTGTAAAAGTGTTCTGTGATTTATAGGGTATCGTATTTACTTAAATTAACAAATGTTAAAAGTTAATGCTTTGACAATTATCAACTGGGGTCCAGGGTGTTATATGCATTGTTTAAAGCTGTAAGAAAAGGGTGTAGAAACAGTAGTTATTTCCTGTACTTACTGTTCTTTTAATAGTTCCAGGTCCCCTAATACCACTTCTATTCCCCTATTAGTTCACTTTCCAAGCTTGGTGAATGTGAATATCTGCAGCCTGAAGCTGTCACTCTCATAATACTGCCAGGGATTTCAGGAAGGGAGAGACAGAATGTGACAATAAAATTTGCATCAACTCCCTGAAAACCTCTCCCGGTTTTGCAAAGACAACATTTTTTCTTTAGAGCACTAAGACAAGTCATTGAGATGAGTGCTGGCCACATGGATGGTTTTCCATAAGAATGAATGTACAGGGTGGCAAAAAGTTGCTAAAAATCCTGCATTCCTATTGCCCCACCCAAATCTCTATGGGGTTGTCTTTGGGTAAATGATATTGTACCCATAATTATAATTAAAAAAAAAAAAAAATTGTTGGTCATCACATGACACTAGAATTGTATTTGCCCCTGCAAATCTCCAATGGTGACGGCAGTGTTAAAATGTATACCCCACTGGGCCTTTGTAAAAGGGATTACACAATCGTGGGCCCTGCTTTAAAATCTTGCCTGCAGGAGTGCCCATTTCTCACTGTTGACTTTTGTTGTGAAGTTGAGAGCACAATTCTGCCTTCCAGAATTCACTGCTAAGCCTGCCAACCCCTCTCTTAAAAGCATGAACTCATTCCCAATTTTACAGACATAACAGAGGCGTTGTTGTTGTGGAGTTTGCAGATGAAGTAAAGTTGATTAGACGAGTCATTTCCATGAACTACTCTGCAGCATTCTTTCTGACAGCACCTTTGTGTAGTTGGCTCCTGTGTGTGCCCATTAAGTCAAGGTGTTCTCACTGCTTATTATCCGGGGGTTTGTTTTTTTTAACCTTAAAAAAGATCCATCAAGCATCCCTCCTACTGTTGCCTGAATAACAGGATTCATTACTGAAAGCTTCGCTGTCACGTCAGTACACAATGACTTTTAAAAATTGGCTCTGGGAGAGATTGTGCCACTAAGCCTTGAACGGCACTCGTTTATTTGAGTCTGTGTGTCAATTAAATTGTCAGGCTCAATCACTTGATTCCAAGCTGGCTTTCCCCAGAGGGTCATGAGGGTCACAACTAACAACTCCACTGCAAGAGTGACGGATATTTATTCTATAATCTTGCGTTATCTTGAACTATGAAATATATGGAATATGGAATAACCACACTTGAGTGGGAAGTGTGTATTTCAAAAAGGAATAATATATATTATTAAATAAATACATAATTATAATAAAGCAACAACTAAGAGCTACTCCAAAGCAGATTTATTTTTAATAGTAGTGTCATCAAAATAGAGGTGTGGGGTCTTCTATCACTCATATTCTGTATTGTTGCTTTGGCTTAGACAGATTAGTCATGAAATACATATATTCATTTATTGCATTCTGTTGGAAATTCTTATCAACCAGACAGAGATTGTGATTCTAAAATCTGATTTTAATTTAATTGGAAACAGTGTGTTAATCCTATATTTTAAAGCATGCATCCATGTTTGCCATTCAAGCAAATATAATGAATTAGATCTAGAAGACTATTTCATTTTTACTTCCATTATACTTGAAACCAGTGTAATTACATGTTTAGAAAATGGAAACTACAATGAATGCTTATGTGTTGAATTACAAAAGGTATTTTTTCTGTAACTGGTCACATTTCTGATCTTGACTCAAATCCAGATATTTTATATAACAGTAATTTCCAAAGTAGCAGAAGTCTGTTTTGGCCATTTTAATCTAGAAGTGACATTGAAGTCAAGGTTGTGGGCTGCAGATACACATTGCACTTTGTAGATCATAAGGGAGCACCAAGGCAACGTATGATTTGTGCTCAGATGAAAGCTACAGCTATTATTATTATTATTATTATTATTTATTTATTGGCAGACGCCCTTATCCAGGGCGACTTACAACATAAGTGCAAACAAAGTGCAAAAATACAGTGAAGTACAAGGCATCAATCATTACAAATTCAATTTAGCTAAAACAGCAATTCAAAATAATACATTTTACAAATTCCAATTTACAATTTACACAAGTACAGTAAGTGACTTCCTACATCTTGGACAGTGAAAGCTAAGTGCTGTCAAGATGTAAGGTCACAGTCAAGGGCTACGGGAAAGGGAGCAAGGAGGAAAACAATCAAGAACGCAAGAAGCATAATAAGAACTGTGAAGTGCTATCTAGCAGGGATAGAGGACTAATGATGCGTCTTGAGTAAGCGCCGGAATGAGGTCAAGGAATCTGCAGTTTTGACTTCAGTGGGCAGGTCGTTCCACCATTTAGGGGCCAGGGATGAGAAGGAGCGGCTCTGGAGGAAGGAGAGTGGAGACGAGGCAGAGTTAGTCTTCTGGCACTGGAGGAACACAGTGGTCTGGAGGGTAATCAGGATGTGTAGTATATTTGTGTTTTATAATTTATGTTTTACAAACTAACATGAATACCTCTTGTCTAATAGGAAACAGCAGGATTGCTGCAAATACTAACACAGACATTATTTGAGCAGAGTTCAATTTTCTTGCCAGTATACTAGCCAAGGTTTCACTTATCCTGTGTGCTGTTTATGAAATGTTTATGATAAATATGCAAGCACTTCCACGATCCCTTTACAAATATACTACACATCCTGATTACTTGGGTTTCATTCCTGAACCAATGACTATTATTTATTACAATAAAAAAAATGAGGTGTTTGCATACACCTACATTAGACCCATTCCTTTATTATGCCGCTGGCAGCGGCAGTTTTTTCTGTCTTTACCCCCCTAAATGCAACAGGTCCCAACAGAGACTCATATAAGCCACTTAGAAAGGTGGGTTGTTGACTGAAGAGTCGGGTTCAAGAAGAGGATATGCCATCCTGACACCACCTGTTTAATTATTTATCATGTCACCCTTTTTCCGTCTTCATTTCTTCTTAATTGTAGCTCCTGGCGACACATTATTTGGAAAGAGGATACCCTTGTGTTTTAACAACCTCTTACGAAGTGATTAACATCAGACCCCAGAGTCGGGTGTCAGAATGACGCAACAGTTTCTCCCTATAGCAGGCCAGCCTCCACCGGCGATAAAGTTAGCCCTCAAAAAGTGACAAAGTGTGTTGTTGGTGCCCCTCTGACGCAAGCAAATCATTTTATTATAGTGTCTGGTGTCACAGGCAAGCGTAGCAACGCAAATGCTGCCTATAAATATAGCTGTGAGTTGCACAGAGCATGCTATTTAAAACTAAAGTGGGGCAAACTAGTCAGATAGGAGTGTTTCCCTTTTACCATGGAGTCTTCACACTCAACATAAATTAATTAATTAATACATAACATTACATCTATATTTTTAATCAAACTAGCATTTAAAAGGAACAGGAAATAATACATTTTAGTTTACATTTTCATTATATTTCCGTTCTCTTTCCCAAATCATTGATATTAATCTATTTGTAAAGCATTGAAAAGAGAGGTAAAAACAATATTATTACAATTATTTTCCACCAATTCTGTATTTTCCTTGCCTGGCCTAACTGTTACTGATCATTCAATTTATACAGCAATTTGTTTTATTTTGCATAACCTTTTGCAGAACACTGGTTTATTTTATTTTAATTTTCTCAAAAACTAAATAGTTTACTTTGAATATATATGTCATGTTTGTATATATAAAATGTGTCCACTAGCTTCGAACTATAGCTTCCCTTTCCATGTTATACCTGCAAAGTTTATTATTTCATCTTCCCACCTTTTTGTATTTGTTTCAAATACAAGAATTGTAAGTAAAAATACTTAAAATGTAGAATCTGGACTACCTGGTATGTGAAACAAAATTGTTTCCATTGCATTTTGTGTTAAAGGTTTGTTCAAATAAACTTTGATATTCAGTACTTGTTGATTAAATCCCCCCAAATATCTAATGTAGGTTCTTTATGTAAATCCTGCATGAAAAAGTAACTTCTGCTGTTAAAACAAACAGTGTATATACTCTATACATAACAGGTTAGTGATGGAAATGCTGTTATTATATAAAATGTCATTCCTGGAGAAAAAATTTAAAGTTTATTTGCTTTATTATTTTTAAGACATCTTTTAAATCACCATTCACTACCAACAGGTTACAGGACAGTTAAAATACTGAATCAACATAATTTTAAGAACAACTATATTATAAATATATAATACTATTAACAAAATTGGAAATAATGATGCTGTCAAATGAGATTAACTCAAGGAACAACAGGTTGTGACTAGGCTGTGGTAAACTGCCAATGATTCCTACGATTCTAATCATATTTGCACTGAGTTTAACACAGAGTCAAAATCACATTGAATACATGTTGATGTAAAGTAAAACCATCTTCATTGCAGTAAAAAAATGTCTGTTCCTTCATTGTAACCAACCCAATTTGAAATTCAAATCTATTCCATTTCAGTATTGTTCATTATATCTCACTGGATTTTATGTTGGACTAATTCTATTTCAACCATACAAGATGTTGCATAAATGGTGTTTCAAATACGTCATTTTTTCTAACTACTGTTCAAATTATTTCTGGTAATTAATCATGTCATATATATGATTATGCATTACAAGACAATTCGTAAGTACCACATTTCAATTACTTAACAAATAGCTATGTCACAAATTAATCAAAACAGGCTGTCAGAGTTCTTCACATATGTCACCACAAATGGTCCATTCTTCTATTTTTTGGCTTTCTGTATTCACTTCTCATTCCGTCAACTGGATCCCAATTGATGGAGCCTTCATTAATGGGAAACTTTTTTACAGCTACTAACAATTTGTCTTACTTCTGATACATTCTAATGCATTTAGGCTGGCTAACCTCCAAACTACCCAGATGTGGTCAGTCTCATAATTGGAAAAAAGGCAGTCTTTCCGAAGAAATTTCATCACTTTTTCTGTGAACTGCGTAAGACATTATAGGGGGCAAAAACACAGCTGCTTGGATGAGCAACAGCAATCCACGACACATTTGGCTATCCATTTGTTTCTCGCAATAGAGTTCAGCAAATGCCTGAACATCTGGGAATAGTATGCATCTCCTAACCAAAATGGGGCTTCAAAGAGAGCAGTTCCCTTAGTTTAACCTCTTCCCCCAGTGTTTTTGCCATTTGAAATGTTCTTCCATCTTTAGTATTTCTGCATTTCTTTACGCAAAACTACTTCTTTGGCTCGCCATTAAGGCCGTCTGGCTCTCCCGTCTTTTGGCTTTCTTTCTTTCTTGTCTTACTTTCCAACACAAAGCGCTTGACCCGAGCAACAGCAGTCCAGTGGATAAAAGCACTAGCCCAAGGACGGAGATGATAGATCCATGGGAATTGAAACTGTAGGCAACGGCAGTGACCACTATCCCGGCGATGAGAATGACCACCCCAAAGGGCACCGTGCAGCGGTAGCAAGATAGCTCTGCTCCGCCTGTTGCTGCGGTCAGTTGGACCTCGTTGACCAGGGGAACAGCAGTCACCACACAGTCATTGTTATTGGTCTTTTCCATCAGTACTCTTTCGGGGGCTTTGGGGACTTTCATTGTGTCTTTACTGGATTCTTCTGGCATTGCAAGTAGGGGCACCAAATATTATGCTTACTGAACCAACGGGTCCTTACTCCCAGTCTTCAAGGCCTGTGTTTTCAGTGTGTCCAGAGCTGTGCGGAAAAGATACGTGAATGTTTTAATGTGTGTTTGAAACAAGCTAATCACATCCCATGTACAGTTTAGATACAAACTAAAATACAAAGAGTCCATTATGACATTTGTATTTTCTTGTTGGCCAATGCATGTGTGACCCTCTGGTCTTAAAAAATGGGGTAGTCTACTTTTGAAAACAAGGGAAAGTTTGTCTCTAACAATTATCAGATGATTGACAGTAAATGCAGCCACCATAGACTAACATTCATTCAATAATGCAACACACCGAGCTTTCCCATTCCCTAGAGTGAGACATTACAATTCAAATAGCTACAATAGAAACACTAACAAAGAAATAAGCAATTTCACTCAATCTGATCTGACAGTTAAACATACCTCTTAAATCAAAGCATGTCTTTACATTTACGACGGAGTACAGAAGTAGAAATTTTGAAAAGATAGTAACGGATGAAGTGATACTGTATTGCACTCAGCGACAGATAAAAATAATATTGAAACGTCAGTTAACAGTTCTGAAATTGCAATATCTTGTAATTATATGATACCATATTATATCATATTTTAATTCGGGAATAAAGAGAGCTAAGCTGATAATTATAAGAGCATACTAACAGTTCCCCATGCGTACAAAATACCTAAATTAATGTAATCATATTTTGAAATAATAATACAGCGCGGTTTTGAATCTATTGTGCAAAACCATCATTGTATCGATTACTAAATAAGCTATTTTGCGTCAGTTTTCACACGCAAACACACATATATATGTTAAGAATTTCAATTAACAAAATGGTAATATGCATTTCA
The DNA here is from genome assembly GCF_036373705.1 of Amia ocellicauda. Taxonomy (NCBI): domain Eukaryota; kingdom Metazoa; phylum Chordata; class Actinopteri; order Amiiformes; family Amiidae; genus Amia; species Amia ocellicauda. Next base: position 27,749,723 of record NC_089854.1, on the reverse strand, counting down.
TTCATGTTTAAATTATATTTTGCCTTACATTCAAATTACTATTTTGTGTTCATGTATAACAATAGGATGTATGTAACATGCAGTTTCGGTGCTTAGTGGTAACAGGACACTTTGCATGTCTATAAATGTATCGCACAGGCAGCAAAACCCATAGAGTAAAATTCACCATGCTGTACTTCTACACACACAAACCGACAGCAACCTACCTTGCGCCTTTGCTCTCCATTCCACTACTGTAGTTTTGAATTGAAGAAAGTCGAGCCCATGTTCTGCACCCGAAAGCGAGAGAGAGAGAGAGAGAGATCCAAAAGTATGTTACAAAAAGGTGCGACTATATCTCCAAAACCAGCTTCCTTCTGAGAAAGAAGACCAGATGCTCGCAGTGTTGACTTTTCTTGTTCTTTGTTGCGATTCAAGCACTGCTAAAGCACTTCAGTGGACCTATATTGCAATGGTTTCGTGCCTTGGCTCTGTGTCCGTCCTGGGCTGCTCTCAGTAATGTTGCTCAGCCGGCGTTTGCTGTGGGAATTGGACTCTCATTCATCGGATGTCCCCTATCAGCTCCCCCGTGTGTAAGAAAGAGTCTGTTTGAATGCCATCATCTTAGGGAAGAAAGGACGTCTGAAATGTGTCAATGGCTCAAGAGGGGAGTTTCTTAGTAGCGAACACCACACTTTTTCCCCCCCCATTTTACTTGGCTGAAAAGAAAAGTTTTAACCCTCACAACGCTGAAGCCTCTAGAGAGGAAAAAACACGTTTGTTTTCGTGTAGAACAAATATTTATACACAAACACACATACATACATTTTACCTAGTTTTAATTTAATGCATATGTTTGGGGGTTATTTAAAAAAAAATATATATTATTTTATAGCAAAATGACCCCCGAAAAATACACTTTGTCTTTTAGTACACATATATTTTAATCACAAAGCCATTGCTGTGATTTGTGACAAGGATAATATGTGTTCAAAGACTTATTTCTTAATTAATTTGTAGCTAGAATAGTCAATAGCAGTTGCAGATGGAAGTGTTTGGGCTGAGGTTATAGATGTGAAAGAGCTAACTCCTCGCCTCTGAATGCAAATAGAGGATTATTACAAAGTCCACTCCAGGGATTTCACACTGCTCCTCTATATATCTGTTGTACAACAAACTCAGAGCTGGATGTGGCATTAAAACAGTGATGCCACCATGGCATATGCCCAGTAACTATATTCTTGTTTTTTATTTAATGTATCACAATGCAATCCACTTTTTCTTTTAACTCCCTATTTCAAAGTAAGATTTTCTAACACGTAGTCATTTGATATGGGGTGTTGTCTTGACCTTTTTCCTTCCTGAACTAGATCCCTTCCCAATAGACAGAGACAGAGGATTTCCATACAGGGATGGGAAAACAGTGGCTCCTCCAATACTCTCCTTTGTAGGATTTTACCCCGTAGTCTTAAATTATTATGAATAAGGTTGCATAAGTGTGTTTATCTGTTCCAGGCAAATTGTTAACAGCATGGACGATAACCTTTCCTGGATGAGAGTAGATTGTAAGAGCCCTTCTCTCCCTTTCGGTCCCTGTTGTACGACTATCTGAAAGCATTATTAATGTGCATGTGTGATCTGAATTGTATTTTCATTATTCCTTGGAAAGCTTAGGGGAGTGTGTTTAATAGACTGCAGGCCTCCACCAATCTAATCAGAGGAGAAATACAGTGTGCACCTCAGAAATATGGTCCAGCTTCAGTGAAAATCATTTATTACAATTTGAAGTGTACTGGATCGGGTTGCAGTTCTTTTGTGGAAAGCACTGGCATACACTCAGAAGAAATGTGTTTTGTACTTGTCTTATGCTGACCCCCATTAGAAATAATGATGCTCCAACTGTGAGAGAAAGTGTTGTTTATGAGAAGTGAAGGTGTAAGATGACTGGAGTGCATCTGTACAGCTGGATTACTTCCAGATAGGTTTGGCTTGCATCCAGTCAGAAAAGGAAAGAATATTAAACACACAAACACACACATACACACACACACAGACACACACACATAAACAGATTAAATGAATTAACTGTGAATTAAATTGATGAAAATATAAGGAATTACTTTTTTAAGATATAAAAAAGCATAATATTAACTTCAATTAAGTCTCTGTCTCTATCATAAGTGCAGGGGAACCCAATGCCTGTGTGGTTCCTTGTCTAACCTAAACTGTTTGTGAACCTCCTGTTAGTGAAATATTGAAGAAAATGTAGAGAATGAGAATGCAATAATATCTCTCTCTCGATATATATATTGAGAATAATTTTTCACAAAGACTAGGACTGGATTATTGTCAGATTGGTGAATTGTGCTTGTGAATTGTAAATTGTCAATCTGATCATAAAATTCTCATAAAACTTTAAGGGGGCTATATCAATTGATGTGTTACTGTCAGTAACACAACTATTGTATGCATCAGATATTGTACAAAAAATTAAGTGTGAAATGAAACTGATAGTCAAAGCCAGATAAAGTCAGCTTTGTACATGCCCATAGGGAGTGTGGGAGGTTGACCTCACGCTCTGTAAGTAATCTTGACAACTTCTCTACTCAGAGATAAAAACAAATTCTTAAGTCTAACTCAGAGAGGGATCATGTGAAAAATGTAGAAGTAGAAGTTAAAATACTTTTTATATGTCTAGTTTAAATATTATTTGCTTATGATGTATTCATGCGAAGAAACAAAAATATGTAGGCCTATGGTATATTCTATAGAGAAAAAGTTATGTGAAACACTGCCCATATTGTAAGGTATATATATTAAAAATCTGAACTGAAACTGAATGAATGTGAATATATTATATATAATTAATTACCACTACTATTACTAAAACTAATACTATTTAGTCATTTATGTTGGCTATTTTATGTATAATGTTCTTTAATATGCATGTAATTTGTAAAGCCGTCAAAAAACATTATAATACACCATTCAAGTGCAACCTGCTTAACCACATGATATAATAATTAGGGAATGTAATTTAATTTTGAAGTGGTGAAATATCGCACTGCAGAGGCGCGGAGAGCAGGTGTCTGGGCCGCCCGTGTCCCTGCTCATGTGATGGGGGCGCAGCGGCGTTTGAAAACATGGCGCTGCAGTTCGGAGAGGAGCAGTTTCAGGAGGGGCTGAAGGAGCTGGACGAGCCGGCCCTGGGAGCAGGGTGGGAGCTCTTCACAGAGACCATGGGCATCACAATCTACCGGCTCTACGACAAGGTACCTGCTGTCATTAAAACACACACCAGATAAACACTGGCCAACAGCGGGAAGCGCAGTGGGAGAGGCACAGTGATTTGACATAATTGAAATATATTACAGATATACAGACACCAGTGCATACAAAATGCAACTACAATATTTATGCATGTATTATTGTTAAACAGTTTAACCTACCGGGAATTATATTTTAATTAAACGGACGGTTTAGTTGTAAATTACAAGACTGTGTGTCCGGAGGTTTGCAGCTGAACTTCCTGTGTGGCTGCTGGATGGATCAGGTGGTGTTTGTTTTTTTCATTTTGAATGTGCATGTTCTGCAAAGGTTTTGGGATTTTAATTGACACCAAACACAGCTGGCACGATGGGCTGTGTGGAATACTGGTCGTGTTCTTGTAGCGCAGATTTCCGCAGTTCTGCACACATCTGCAGAATCCCTTCGATCCCATTGGTGGAGCAGCGCAGACCCTCGCAGAACTGCGGGAATATGAGCTACACGAATATGATCTAAGTGCAACTGTATATCTTAAAACCACAGCACCCCCCCTAAATACATACATAAATAAATAAATAAATAAATAAATAGGCTACATTGCTTCAGCCTTGCTTTAGCCTGACTAAGACTTGGACTAAATAAAAGCTTTGTCCTGATAGAGAATATCAAACTTTTACCTAATCTCTGTAAATTAATTTATTGTTAGATGGCACATTTTACTACTTAAAAAATAAATAAAATATAAAAGTACAGATTTGTAATTTGTAATTAGGTCAGAGATTTTATTTGGCTAAAGAAGCCTAAATTGAGCCATAAATTAATCTAATTTACCAAGACTCTCCAAGGAGTAGCATGAATGCAGTAATGTTTACAAAGAAGTGAATTTTCACCACAATACAAGACTACAGCAGTAGTCTTCAACAATGTAGTTGATATACAAAACAAAATACAAATACACATATGTATGCTATACACAAAAACATGAATAAGACCAAATTGCTATATAGGAAATACAATAATAATAGAGAATGGAATGCATATAATTGCATTGGCAGGGTTTGCAGTCAGGTTATTCTGGTTCTACAATTAATCCAAAGTCATTTAGGTTTTCAAACCTATTATTAAATGCACAATGACGAAAGAATAAATGTCTTTGTGTATGAACAAAACATGGTGTAAGTTAATAATAGAAGTGAATTAAACATTTATAACTAGGTATCACAAAGCAAATGGCAGCTTATAAGTATGACTTTGTATTATTTCTAGAATTGTGCTTTAGTCACATAAAAAAAAAAAAAAAATGTTTTGCATCACAGGCCTAAATGGAAAAATAAAATAAGTGTTCAAGTAGTTTGACTTGAAGTTGTTAATCAGAAAACCAAACATTACAAAAATTATCCTTAACATGTTGCATCTACATGTGTACTGTTCTTGCACTCATGATTGTCTGTTGGAAGATAAATATATTACTATTTCAGAATGTTAGATTTGTCAGGTTGTGTTTGCTAGCTGCCAGTCTGCTTTGAATCTTTTTGATCTTCATGTGTTTCCTTGGAGATTCTTGTCCATTCCTTGCATGTCCTTAATTAACAGTTCTTCATATTTTAACAGCAAACGGGACTGTATGAGTATAAAGTTTTCGGGGTCCTTCCCAACTGTACTCCAGAGCTATGTGCAAATGTGTACATGGATTTAGAGTATCGCAAAAAATGGGATGGTTATGTTAAAGGTCAGTATTTTCATGTTTTTTGTTTTGGTTTTTGAATCTACATATATACATTTAGCAATGCACTTATGCCCTTCATCACCCAAGATGTTTTTAATACAATTATAACCTTACTGGAAGACATCTCAGTGGAAACTGTTATTGTCAGAGGTGCAATTATTATTAATACAATAAAATCTGTGATATTCTTTGAAATATGAATTTGAGTCCAAGCGTTAATCGTGTGTGGGGGGTGTGTTTCAGGAGGGAGACGTCTGCTTTAAATTGTTCCAGTGATTAAATTCTTCTGTTTTGTTTCATATTAGCCTTTTATATCAATGTCTCATTTACATATTAACCTCAGGCCAGCTCAGGGAGGTGACCTCTACACAAGGAAGACTTCCAGGCCTGGGGCTTCAGCTCTACCGAATGTTAGACAAGCAAATGAAAAACAATTAGTCTGCTGTTGTTTTGTACATGACTGATTAAACATTCATTACATGTGCTTAGTGCTCTCTCTAAAATTATTATTCCTTTTTTAGCAGGAAAAGTTCTCTTGGCAGCCTACACTTATAATGCATTTGGTGGTTTTATCTTTTGCTGACAAATTGCTGAATATCTGTAGAAAGTAGTAAAGGTCCTTTTAAAGCGTAAAGCAAGCTTGTTTTTGTTTTCAGAATTATTACTGTTCGAAGCCATTTAAATCCATTGAAAACCGTGAGAAACCTATGTTTTATTCAGTTTTCTATTTATCACACATTTGTGTTGATTCCTGTTCTACACATTTCTGTGTACCATTTTATTACTTGCAATACATTTTCTTTTGATTTGTTCATTCTTCCATTGCCAGCCGTCTTCAAAACATCTACCAGGTAACCAAAGCTGGTACACTTCAAACACTTCAATTAGCATTAGGTTTTGTCATTGTTTGGTAACTGTTTGCTTTAGAATAGTGTGTGTCTGACGTAGTCTATTGAGTTCTCATCCTTAATTCATCCGTACTCTCTCCGACTGAAAGTGTACGTGCCTAGAGTTACTGTGCAAGCAGGGAAGGGATATATTTTTCCCATTCCCTGTCCTCTGGTCAATCACAGTAGCTTTGTTTAGAGTGAAATGTATGGTAGTTTTGGCAAAGCAGAATCAAGAAGCCTTCAGTCTATTTTTCCTTTTGAATCGGGGAATCTTTAAAACATTTTGAATGGTTACGCCCTCTTATTGCTTATTCCATTTGCATCTCCTTTAGTAATTTGACGAGATCTCTTAATCAGCCAAATTTGCTTGAGATTGTTGCCATAGCTGTAGTGGTGTAGTTATTGTTTTCAATAACCAAACATGAGATGAATTTCCTGTGAAAAAGTGGTCGGGAGATTGAAGGGAGGGTAAGTGTTTTATTGGGAACATATCCTTGGCTTCAGCTGCGAATGAGGTAATCTAAAACGTCACTGTTATCCGTCAGATTACTGGGATTGAGTCAGGTTTTTTTTAACTTTATTTCAAAGTTATTTTCCATAAAGAATTAGCATTGCCAGGGGAGTGACCTGGGAATTTTTGGATCTGTGTGTTTTATGCAGTGGAACATCTTCACAATGACTAATGTAAAACGCAAAGACAGTTGCGAGTTTCACTGCCCCTCGGGGTGGTATATATTCAGCAGACGTGTAAATGCTAGTGTTTCTTGCCCCTGTTCCCACTGCATAATCGTCACCAGAGATTAGATAGGAAGACATCAGGAAATGATCACACACATGCCTAGAATGATGTAATGCAGGACCCCAAGCGGTGTGCATCTTTGCAGTGATCCTGACACAGGAAAGCAAATGTAATGGTTCAATGGCGTTGTAATTTTCAGAACAACCTGGGGTTTGAGAATCTGAAATTGATTATGTGTGAAACATTTGCAATATCGGATAGAAGAATTGCCCCAACACTTCTCCGTTGTGCTAGAGGTAAATAGGGCCTCACTGAAGTAGGTGTGCCATGTGTTGCCTGTACAAATTCTAGGAAAACTTTTGCTTGGTTGCATTTAGGCTGACTCAGCGGGGCCTGAGCCATAGAAAGCAAAATCAAAAAAATGAAGCTGGAGAGCTAATTAAATAACTAAAAATAATAAGAAAATAGTAATGCCTCCCTCAATTTGTGCTGTATGTGTTTGATTGTATATGATGATTTTTTTTAAGTATTTAGAATTGTGTACTGATTAACACTGCTTGACATTTCTCTCGCTATTCTTCAGAGCTATACGAGAAAGACTATGATGGACAGACAGCGATTTACTGGGAAGTGAAATACCCTTTTCCTTTGTCAAACAGAGACGTATCCTTTTCCTATTATAGCTCAGTTCCTGTGCCAATAGACATTTCTACTGTGTCTCATTTTACTGTTGGCCATGTTCTCCACGTGAATAGAGTTGCTACAAATACAAATTAATTAAGCTATGCTTTATGAATGTTCCCAGTCCATACTGTTAGAATAAAATTAATAACATGATTACTTATTACTATTGAACAGGTACCAAGGCAGCATGTTTTATGTATATGATTATTGAGAGAGAGATTCGATTAAAAAATAAATAAAAAATTGTATGCGTATAGTTGTGTAATACGAGTCCTCCCCAGCTTCTTTAACTTATATCCAGTATGTATATGTGAGAGAGCGACGCGATCTGGACCTCAATGGCAGAAAAGTGTGGGTGATGTTGGCAAAGAGTGCTCCTGTGTCCCATTGCCCAGAGAAGAGGGGGGTGCTCAGAGTGAAAGACTACAGACAAACCCTCGCCATTGAGAGTGACGGTGGCAGTGGTACTAAAGGTGAACTCTATTGCAATGTACTATGCTTTTATTATATCCTTATTTCTCTCATGTCTTTTTAAAAGTTGTTAAAATATTCAGTCATTCTCCATCGTGTATAGATCAGTTATATTCATTCACATTTTTGGAAAGGCCAAAGACTCTGGTTGCTTTGAATAATTGGCTGAATTTAATTAAAGTAACACTAATTCCAGGACTTCAGGACTTTGAAGGCCTGGAAGGGCTGTTGTCTTCCATGATAGTGAATAAACTTGACTTACATTATTGATCATTCCAACTCAACCAAACTACCCATCACCTGAAGGCATCTCCTCACACTGGTTGTAAGGAATTGCATACATATCAGTTACCAATGTACTGGAACCCATTGGTGGAAACTGTCTGAACTTCACCCTGTGCAACACCAGGGGAAACAGAAGATGCCAAAACCAAAAACAAAAACAAAAACACTGTACTGTCTGTCTTTTATTGCTGGTTGTAATGTGTGTTTGTTTACTCCTGTTTTAGTTTTTATGAACTACTTTGATAACCCAGGCGGCATGATTCCAACATGGCTTATAAACTGGGCAGCCAAGGTGAGTTTGTACTCTTTACAGTGAGTCAGACATCCATCTTCTTTTGCAACTTTTCTTTGGTGATGATTCACGCTTATCTGGCCTTTATATGTTTATTCCCTGCCCTTAGACAATGAGGTGTAACACATTTTGGAATTAAATGCTTTTTTGGTAACCCCCTATGTGTGGGTGTGCAGTGAGTAGAGTAAAGATCACGCCTCTTAAAGAAGACATCACTGCATTCGTTAATGGCTCTGTAGCCAGGCTTTTCGCTCTGGCACAAGCTGCCGTAGTTGAAAAGTAAACAATCGGGGCCTTACACAGCTGTTCAGCTTCAACATCTGTGAAAATGTAATACAGCTAAGCCCTCCCAGACGGTATTTATATGTGTTTATTTGTTATACTGTGATGTCCTTAATGTGAAGTTCTATGGAAGGGTAAATCAAAAGCACTCTTTACACTTAACATCTGGGGCCCTCTGGAAAGGAAAAAAGGGGGCATCAAAGTCAAAGTATCATTGATGTTGGACAATGATTAAGCCACTTTTTATCGGCTCTCTGCTACAGCTGCAGAGTTTTAATTTCTGGTCCCTCACCATAGGTGCCTTGGAGTCTCAAATGAAGGCATTAATTGCCTGCAGATGTTTCACACATTGCTTCTTTGATGTTAGCTCCAGTCCACCCAGTTGGATTTTTTCCGCAGGTCCCATGCCTACTTCATTAAGTCAGCACAATATCCGCCTTAAGCAGGTGTCTCTATTTCGTCCACAGAGCGGTGTTCCTGCCTTCCTCACAGACCTGCAGAAAGCCTGTAACGGTTACACCGAATACTGCAACAGCAGGCGAAAATGATGTCTGAGGGTCAGAATGATGTGCGTTTTTTTGTGATTTTTCCTAGAATCTGCGATAATGTTCATAACACTGGGTAATGTGGGACTTTTCAGGTTTTATCGATTTATTTAATTTAAAGGGATATGTATATTTTGAAGTGTGATCTACATTTTTCAATGCTATATAACTACTTGCTATTTTATCATGCTGGATAAATCAATTAATGAGTATAAAGTGCCCCATGTCACCAATTTAAAGAAATTATATTGGTATTGTCTGGTTTACCTAGATTTCACCAGCAGTAACTAAAGTCCCATTTACACTAAAATGCCTGCAAAATGCACGCAATGTTTGCCTGCTTTTTTCCTGTTACACCCCAATTCACACTGGCTTTGAATGCTGGCAAATTGCAGAAAACAGAGAATACTGGCATTAGTGCTGAAGCTATGGGAACAAGATGATACAGAAGAATGTGGATTCGGTGACAGTGGAGACACGGACTGGTATTCCGGACGTGTTTGTAAAAGTTTGATAATTTCCCCGTTTTGCCAGTCTCCTTCTATTGTGGTTACTGGGTTATTGGTTCTAATCAGGGCGGCTGTTCGGTTAGGAATCACTACCAAGAACAAATAGTCAAGACAGAAAACAAACGATATGTCAATCTAGGTGCGTATTCACACTATGACTAGTTCCATCAGGTTGTATGGTTGTGTGTTTTTGCGGTGTGGTCTGCACCCCCAGCACTTACAGATAATTTGAAATTGTGAACCCAGTATGAGACTCGGCTCTCGGTTCATGGTCGTGTAATGAGAGACATTGTGTGGGGTTTTGACTGCAGCAAAGTTACATCAAATAAAATAAATGAGAAAAAACTTTGTGTGTATATCTATATTGAAATATGGGTGTGCAGATCTGCAATTGATAGCTCAAAACAACTTATTTTATTTTGGACCTGTTTTAAAGTTTGACATTACTCCCTTAAAATCAAATTAAATAACTTCAAACAAACTACCGTCAGTGTACACTGTAATGCAGTCCAACACGTATGCCTGTATATATTTTGCATGATTTATTGTTCTATAACTTCTGACATACGAGTGACGGTAGTTAGCATTATATACATCATCAACCTGTTGGTTCATCAATAACATTCAGAATTGCTGTGACTACATTATTTTCAACCTCCGCCATTTCTAACAACCTGGTCGGTTTTGGTCAAATGTTTTTGTGTTGTGGTCAAAACACGAAAAATGCGACCCTGTTCTGATTGGTTACGTAAATTCACGGACACACTGTGTCACTGTGTCATATGCAGGCATTCGTTTTCCTGCTCGATTCACACAGACCCATTGCCTGAAAATTGCTGGCATTTAGACTATGTTCCGAGGTGGAAAATTGCTGGTGTCGAAATGCAGGCATAAACCTATTCATACAGACCTTGCCGGCTACAAAATATCACCCAAAAGCCAGCATTTGTTTGTGTGAATGAGGCTTAACTTTAGCAAAGTTACTGGTGTCTTGAGAAGTTTGTCAAAAGTAGTTCCCTATAAACCATCAAGAAAGTCAAAACAAAGTTTCCTAACCTGATGCACTGCGCAATAAGGATTGTAATTGGCTGTCTAGTTCAGAAAAGAAAATATTGTTTTACGTAACATTGGGATCTATAATCTGTGGGTATAATGCATATTTTGATGCTTTTTTCCATTAGTTTGGTGTAGTCTAATTATCAAGGACAAGGTGTAACATGTTAAGCCTATTATGAAATTAGGTGGGAATTCATGCGTGGTGCATGTATTGATAAAAATGAAGCTTCTATGTGTTGCAGAATGAAAATCTTCAACTGACTTACAATAAAATATTTTGATATTGTGTGGCACTGAAACATTTTTTCACTCCTGAGCAACCATTGGTATTGGTCTTAGAAGCTGCCAGATTTAAACATTCATACAGTTTTAGTGGTTTTGTGTCATTAAAATGTAAACATTCTTGAAAATAAAGCAAACTGACAAGATCATAATTTTAAAATGGAAATTATTGGATTTGTTCCCAGTTTTGCAAGTCCGACCGCTTTAAAAGGCAGAAATATAATACAATGAAAAGCAATGAAGTGCTAATTATCATAAACCTTTCTCCTCTTTTACTTGAAGGTCAGTTTTATTTAGTTGTAAGTCAAATTGAAATCTCCATGGGGATGATTGCACATTACAGAAGTGGGTAGTGAATTAAAACAAATCTGAATAATTTGCAAGAAAACCCAACAGGAAGCCATAACGTTTGATGTTTGACATTTATGTAATTCAGTCCTGATAACACTATCCTTGAATGCAAAAGTAATTGGGAACTGCTGAGATTAAGCATTTCCTGTAATGCTCTGTTTTGTAATACTTTTTTTTTCTTATTTAAATATATACATACATACAGCTCTGGAAAAAATTAAGAGACCACATTGATTTCTGAACTTGGAGTCATCTCTTAATTTTTTCCAGAGCTGTATATTACTGCTTGAACATCAAAGAACAGACCAAGCAAAGTTAATTATATTGTAAACTTTCTGTCCACTGGCTGTGAAGGATACAAAGCAGCTGTCCCTTTGTGCTCTAGAGTTTATTTCAGTTGGGATCCAGGCCCATTTTCACTGACAATGGGGAAAAGCATAATTTTCACCTGAGGTGTCTGATATTTTTTAATGTTTCTGCTTTCTGAGGTTTTAGCTATTCTGTGGAAATACTTATGCTCTCCACTCTGATGGGACTTTCCACCTGATCTCACCTGTCCATAATGAAACATTTTTTGTTTTAGGTCATGGAAACTAAGTTTAAACTAAGTCAGTTAATAGGTCATGTGAAAGGTGTCTCTTATTGTATAACAAATGCCATGTTTTGTAGTTTGGGTGAGAGAGAAGCTAAGCTGAGCTGCACAAACTGTGAAATAACCTCTCTTATACAATAAGAGACATCCTTCACATTATGTATTATTATAAATCACAAACATGAGGTTTAGACACAGATAAGTTTACTGTGCAAAATATATATTTTTGTGAAATATAACAATCGAACCTGCTTCTCCCATCTCAAAATATTGTGGTCCAGGATCCACTGTGACTGACCTACAGTAGCCAACCTGTATTGTGTTTTCATTCTAGTTAAATGTAAATAAATTATTTATTAAAAACCAATGTACATCTTTCGCATTTAAGTGTCTTGAAATGGTAACTGATATTTTTTAATCCTGATAATTCTCAGGATTACAGGATGACATTTATACACAAGATCAGAGGTTTAGGATTGTTTTTTAAATGCTGCTGTGTGATTGGCTGGTTTCTTATATAGTACCCTGACAGAGTGCTCCCTGGGTTATATGGAAAGAGGTCCAATATTTGTTATTTTACAACTGTTTAGTTACCAATAATGTTCTTGACAATTAGCCAATTCATGTATATCTCCTATTGGCATTTTTGCCTTTTTTTTTTAATAATTTAGAACTTGGAAGGATTATCTGTCCTCCCCCACTACAACTCTTCTTTGACTTGACTGTAACAACAACATTAACCTTCAACACACTAGAATGGATAAAGAACATTATCTGACTGAGTCAGTGGGGAATATTCTTAGGCAACTTTCATCTGCCATCTTTTTTTAGGATAATGGATATATTTTTAATCTCAAATCCAACTTTCTTCTCTGCTTTTGAAAGTTCTAAATAATATAGCATCTTAAGCAATAGGCACTGCATCTCAATAATAACAACCACCAGGAAGTCGGTACATCCCCCAGTTTCATCAGTGCTTAAAAAGTGCTTAATCTTCGATCGTGCTACAAGAAGATTAACTTTCAGATTGTTTCAAGAACAATTTCTGATTATACAGCTAAAATAAATACTAATTCCACATATGCTTGCTTTCTTTTCAAATGATAAGAAATTATGTTAAGGGCTAGTGGGAGCATGGATAAGATGATAGTGTTGATAAACTTACATTTAGGCAGTTCAGTTAAATTACTTGATAAGCTTCCAGTTCATTGTGTTTCTGCTGACCCCTGCGGCTGGCAGAATGCACAGAATACAGCTGCATGACAGCTGGATTACTGGTCATTAAAGCCTTGCAAATCTTTACAATGCACTACAAAGCATGTACATCCCGTTTCTGAGCCATCAACCCTGCATCAATCAGATAGGTCTTTAATCAGCAGCCCAGTTCTATTTTCTTTCTTGGTTTCATCTATGGAGATTAACTGTCACATTTGTAGGATTCTGGATGTTTTTTTTTTTTTCCCAAGGTGCGGTTTCCTGCAGAGATAATTATACTCCTCAAGACCTCAGTTGCTCAGACTATCTTACATTTGAATCACAACTGAGCTGATCTGTAGGAGTACGTTCCCAGGAAATACTGCAATCACAATTAGTCTAGTCACATTAAACATTAAAAATATATATATGGAATATCTTTTTATATATAGATCTTTATATCTTTTATTGGGCAAATGAGCTGATGAGCATTGACTGAGGTGTTTGTTTGATTTGAATAAGTTCAAATACACAAAGCTGTCCATGGGGATGAACTGCAAATATGTTACTCTCCTGACTAATGCCTGACATTTTATACTGAGTCTTTTCAAATCAGCTCAATGATATGTGAATGTAGTCCGAAAATCCATCCATCTACAATGTACGGGTAACTTCTTATTGTCATAAAAAAATGAGTTGGGTTTCTGTCCATGAATCGTTTTTTTTGTTGTACTTCCTTTGCTGTATTTGCTACTGTCTCAGTCTTTCTATCATCTGCAAACATAAAGTTTACTCAATCAGTCTCAATCAGTGAAGATACTTTGGAAGAGGACTGGGTCTAAGTTTTAGGCCTGTCGTACTCTAATCCCCTATTGGTCATGTCTATTCCTGTTTATATGGCCTTTTTAAACCTTGCTGTAACACTTCACAATTATCTTTTTGTTGTCAAGAAGTACTTCTGTGAATCAGAGCAGATAGCTGTCCTGTTTTCTGCATGGGACATTTCATTGTCTACAGAATCAACAGATAGTGGAGAAAATGTGTATACTTGTTAGTCTATTCTATCTATTTGCCCACTCAAAAATTCATGTTCCAAAGGCCTTCTTAAAAAAATCATAATTAAAAAGAAAACAAACCTTGAAAGTCTAAAACCTTCCTGTGTTTTGATTGAGAGTCCATGTATCTAAATTGCTTGTTTGTTTTTCTATTCTGACAAGTGTGACTTTTTCATTATCACAGACAAAGCAGATCAATTTGTGCTGCTGCTGGATGCTTACAATATATTTCCCCTGAGAAGTTCTCCGCTGCTCTGTTTTGATAAAGGCTGACGTCGTGTTCATAAGTGACATTATACTTGCCATGTTGTTCCCAACTTCCCAGAAATTAATTGACAATCTGTCAAGTAACTTCTGGAAGACTTATATGTTGGGTGCAGAGCTATTGACAACAGAACGACAGCATTGAACAGAGGAAAATCCAAACTGTTTATGTTGAAATGTCAAGTTGTGATTCATTTCATGGAGGTTCAAGAATATGTGTTTTAATTGGTGTTTGGAGGCCTGCTTTTAAGAGTGCACTACCTCCCAGTGAGGGCAAATCAGTGTCCTTTCGAATGCAATTTAAATGACATCTTGTATTTTCTCACACATTTCAGTGCTAGTTTGATTTTGTGACACTGGGATAGAAAACTGGTGTACATTTTAAGTTTTCCAGCACAACAAAGTTTTTGTATATGCTGCTGGTGTTGTATTTATTATTTATTTTTGACACTTGAATATTAACATCTACAGTCAAAATTACAGAGATCATCAACAGTCCAAACACTGCTGTGCATCCTATAATTTTGAGTCTCCTAAAGAAATATACGGCACATAATCTTAGAGAAAGGATATATTTGGGAACATTTAAAAATAGACTGGATAGGATCATTGGATCGCTTGGTTAATTAATGGACACCAAACGAGCACGATGGGTCGAATGGCCTCCTCGGTTGTAAACTTTCTTATTCAAATGAAAGTGTAATGTTATGATTAAGAATTAGACTGTACTGGAACTGAGGTAAGTATGGGTTTAAAATCATTCCATATTGATTGGTGGACCAGAGTTTCTCTGAAGTGTGCCAAAGAGCAGGTTCACTCTTCCTGGGCTGTCCTTCTCAAGCTGTGTTAAAAAAGGGGACTTTATATACATCCATTGACAGGATAAGCAATGAGGTAGTTCTCTGCAGCCCTGTGAAGCTCCCCATGGAAACAGTGAATTGGATGACATTTCCTTACGGCCCTCACTATTTTATAGCTGTCTGCTGGTGAAATCAGAGCTCCACTTCTCTCACTCTTCCCACACTCCTGCGTTTCGCTGACTTATAAAATAACCACTGACCTGTTTAAGAACTGGAGCATGGGCCAGATGTTTCCTGAGCAAAGACAACTTTTGTTTCCTTTCAGTGCATCATCCGTAGGAGATATCGTCATTACTTGAGAACATCTGACCAGCTCTCTAAGTACCCTGGCTGGCCATGGCAATAGGAATTTGTGATTGTAGTCTGGACTTTACTGTCTCCCGTTCAGATTGCTCAGGTAATTTTCCACTGTTTTAACCTCAAACGCCAGAGCTCGGAGTACAGGTGCATTATTCATACTGTGGCTGCATGATTTGGAGGATAGCAATTGCTAATAAAATAAGTAAATTAATGCCTACAACCTTGTTTGCCTAATTATTATTATTATAATCTTTGTGCTTAGAGTATGGATATTGTGTTTCCTTCATGCTGATGTTGCAATATTTTTGTGGTCATTTAGGTATTGGGATTGATAGTGCAGTCACATTTTATTATGTACACAATTGCCAGTTTCAAGTGGTAAAAACTTTATTTACATTATATTGTAAACTGCTGTACTTGCTTGGGCATGCATGTGCACTTTGTTACCTTTCTATGACTTTATAAGATATCCTTAAATATGTTAGCTATGTTAAATGTCTGTATTTCGAACAGCTGTTAGCCTTTAAGTCTCCTTGGTCAAAGGCACCAGTAAAATAATCAGTTTATGAACCAAAATCATGAATACTCGTGTATTATTCAACTGTGGGACTACAGCCACCAATATTCAGTACATACAGTAGTAGACATGATCTATTTAAATAATCCAACATTTCCCCATGCAATTGTGTCAAGTTTTATTTAATTTACATCTGCATTTTAAACCAGTCCAAGCCAAAACAATTGGCTACCACCCAGAACACCAGGAAAAGAAAACAGCAGTTTTAGAAAAATACATAGTTTCTCTGTTTATTTACCTTTTATTATACTTTAATGGGACACACTTTGTCCTTGCAATTTAGACAATGCAATGTGTACATGGGGGTGGGGGGGAGAGAAAATCTATAAAGCTTTTAGTCCTGCACCTATTGCGCTTTCTGTTGTTACCATGGAAATAGTCACTGAGCAGACATCCCTGAGAGACGGCTTCTCGTTTGATTGGCGTGCGGAGGCAGTAATCAGAGAAACAGCAGGGCAATCTTTCTCCTGGCACTCTTGTAAATCTTCCCTGGAGGGCCAAGGTGCATTATACACAACACTGTACAGTCTTACAACAGGCTGACAATTACTGTGACTCCACGGCCTTTCTGCACACACTGAACTGATGCGGTCTTTTTTTAGCTGAAAGCGAAGGCAAGTTTATGTAAGAGACTGGTCATCCGCTGTGAGAACACATCGCATAGCGTGTAAGATGACGTTGGCAATAACCCTGAGTGAGCCTCTTTCTCAACCCTGTCTTCTCTCAAACAGCCAAGGGTGCTGACACACAACATGGGCATGAAATGATCATTAGGCCTTTGTAGTGAGGTCAAATGTTCTGGTTTACAGTCCTGGTGTTGGATTTCTGGAGTTACAATTCTGATCCGCATTGAAAAAAGGAAGTTCTGTTGATGTACACATGACACTACTTCCTGAAGCATTCTGTAGGAAGATACATTAAATCTTTAAATGCACACAGTAACTGTAACAGGTCTTTGATTGCAAATGTTTTTTTTGACTGGTAGCGTTAAATGGAGTCAGGGCTGAATGACTCACACACCAAGTGGCACACAAGAAGGACAAAAGAAACCAGGGTCGAGTTGACAAGTGGCAGAGTATCGTGTTATGGGTAAACGTTTCCCAAATGTTTCCACTTACAAATTCTTTCCAGCATGGTTCTTTGTCCTACATCCAATTAATAACTTTTTTCTGTGGTTTAATTAACAAATTGCTTGTTGGCAGGGAGTGTATTTAAGGGCTGTATATCAGTTAAATAATGAGTCCATAGTGCAGAATGGAAATCCTATCATAATTGATAGGGTTTTTTTAAGTTTATTTATTTTTTCTACTTAACCTAAGTGCTGCCTTTAATCTCCCTGCTGATGTTTGTTATATATTTTGGATTTAAATAATAACTCGCTGGACATGTAGTTTTCTTTCTTCCAAGTGGTGAACTGCTGGCTCCCTCTAGTGGTAATCTGCCTGAATAGTATATTCTGGTTTTATGGCTACATGTGAAAGGTGGCACACAGACTAAAGCTGAGCTCAGATTGATACCTGTATTGTACACATCATGATCTTGGCACATTTATTTTATTCACCATTTTATTTATTTTTTATTCCAACGCTGAGGAATGTATACTTTGAGAACATTATTTCCTTATCATTTGATTTGGGAAATGTAGATTAAGCCATTTTTCGTTTGTTTTGTTTTTTCAGTTGATTAACACTCCTTCACTTGTCCATCCTTTGCAAATCATGCAAATAGTTTTTTGGTTTTCCTAACTTTTCAGTTGCCTTGGTTCTTTCCTGGCAATTTGAAATGAGGTAGTATCTGTTCAGCAGTAATTGCTGTCTGGAGGAGAGAGTCAAGGCTGTTCAGGATTAACGTAGTAAAATACTGAGGTCACTATAGAGGGCAAGTCAGATCACTACCCCAGATGTGACGCCCACACGTGCAACATGCTCACTGCTAATCACAAACTTAGGTGAATCTTAAATAAATCCCTTTTACCCATTTCTGTCTTCCAGGGTCTAGGTGCAGGGTGATCCCAAAGGAGAGTGTACCATTGTTGGTTGTGGTTTATTTCCCATGTAAATATATTTATTCTCAAAATGTGTAGGAGGAATACATATTTCAATTGAGGTCTGCTTGCATAGTTTAACAAATATATACTGTTTTCACAATGGCATTTTTTTCAGCACTTGGAAGGAATTGCTGGGAGGTACATGTGAATTCTGTGATTAGATGTAAGCAGTAGATTTGTATTTATTTATATATATATCAGTAATGTTTTCAATCAGTTTATGGCATGCACAATAAAGATTACTATCAAATATTTCTCTCTCTCACTCTCTTCAGTTTACAGGTGTGTAATTGTGAAAACCGGTGCTTTCTCTATTCTCAAACCTTTTGGGCTTTTGTCAGTTTAATGAGTATTCTTTCAAGCTGGACAAACCCACACCCTTTTCCCTACTTTTGAATATTTATTGTACAGACCACACAGTTATTTTTAGGTTTGTTATCATCAATTTGTTAAAAGCTTTGACTGAAAAAAAGCCCCTGGACATTTCCAGAGCACAGGTTGCTGTCTTATAACTGTTACATAACACGGGGGTGCTGTACTGTGAATTTTGTTAATAGCATAAACCCATTTGATTCCAGGAATGCGCTTCAATTTATTTTTTCCTGTAAATGTTTGACCATGTTAAGATACAGATGCATTTTGCTTTAAACAAGGGGAAATCCATCAGGTTGAATTAGATTTTCTGACTAATGTAATATAAATCCCCCACTGCTTGAATGCTGTGATGTCATGCAAAGGAGAGCATGACAGATGGAGACTCCAACTAAGCTAATAGTATATAAATCCAGATTGAAGACTGATGTCATAAAAGGGAAGATGTCCTTTTGCCAATGATGTGCAAACTGACAGCATCCAGTTCAAATTCGCATCTGCTTTTCAGTGAAGAAAACAGGAGAAAATGATGTTAGTTCAAAAGAAAAATATCTTTAAATGCTTTTGCAAGAGGAAAACAACAGATCACAACAAATCTAAAAACTGTCTACTTTATAGCCATTGGCTAAACTCTGCCACCTACTGTTTCATGAGAGATTTTTTCATAAACGCCATAATCTGTTTGTATGAAAGTTTCCAATTGACAGCACACCTAAATAATCCATTTTAGATTTTGTTCTGGTAGGTTAAGGTAATTTCCCCATATGTGAACATGACAAAATTCAACTACACCAACATATAAAACAATAATATAAGTTTAACACATAGGAGTCCGTATTTATTGCATTTGATAATAAAGTCTGTCACTCTAAAGTGGTAGGGGTTTTTGTGTTCTTTCTTTACCTTCCTTCCCCCCACTGAACTAGTGAGTGTTAGTATTAGCTCACTGTATGCCCTGCAAACAACTAAACATAACCATGCAATTCAAATCCATGGACTACAGTGTCTTTATTTTAGTTGTGGTTTCCCTGATAAAAAGAATAAAAGGTAGGCTGGTTTCTACTCAGACAGAAGCTTAATTACAGATCCAGCTTAAGGGCATTAATTATTCCTCACTCAAAACAACTTTTTGTATTTGTATTATTGCAAATTTCTTATTGGCAGTGCATATCTAACAGCACATGGAAACATATGGAATAAAGATATAATGCCCAGAGGCCCTCTCAATTACACCATTCATAGTTACAGCAATCACTCAGTTTTCATATCCTGTTGTATTTGATCTTCTTGATTAACTCCTGTTTGTTTTAAGGATTCTCTGGAATTAAAAGATAGTTTTGTTCTGTAAGGAATGTAAGGAAGCTCAGCAGGGAAGGTGAAGGACCAGAGTATGCTTAAATATTTAGTATTGACAGCTAATAAGTTAAACAAAAGTGCTTGTATCCGATCCTCCGTTGGAGGGAGCGTTTCTTTCTAACTGTTGGTTCTGAAACATCTTTTCAGAAGCTATTTTGTGGGTATAGCCAGATGTGTCATCATGGCGTGCCGGGAAAGGCAACCGAATGAGGAACAACCAAAGACAGTGTCACAGAATGGATAAAATAGATCATGCAGCAAGATACAAAGTGCATTAAAAGAAAATGCAACTTTTTTTATATAACATTATGCCGAACTACCAAAATGAGGTAATGCTTTCATGTGAATGGAGTGTGTGGGCAGCATGCAGTGTGTCGGGCTTCTTGTGTTAACTTTGTGAGCTTTGAAACTTAATGTTTAACTGATTCTACTACAGCTCAGAAATGATTCATCAAAGCACAGGTTGAATGTTTTCATCTATAAAAGAAAAAGGCAAGCTTCTGTTTTTCTCTTTGCCCTTTGTGTCCTTATGCTGCACAACAATCAAACTACTTGAAGCTGTACAGAAAAATTGAAGCAAAACCCACTGTGATGAATAAATAATTTGAACACAAAAGAATCATATAATCTGTATTGTTCTCAAGTAGGTAAGTGACAGACGAAGACTTTAGCTTTAGGTGAATATTGTTCCATGTTTCTCTGCAAAGTAACTTAATACTTAGAGAAAAGCTATGGAATATTTGACTATGGTATTTTAAAAGGTACCATATGTTGCTTTCAAAAGTCTGCTGCTTTGTTATACTGATGACGAATGTAACCAGATATTTCCTTTTGGTTATTTTATCAACAATCTATTTTTGATTAGAGCCAAAGTGAGTGGGAAAAAAAATATCACTCCCCCCCCCCCCCCCCCCGAGACATTTCTACAGTTTAATTGAACAAATATATGCATGTAATGAAACAGGTCGGTTTTAATCTGCTCAGATATATTTACCATTTCATATTCAGTACCCAGAACCACTATGCCATATAAATCAATTAATTAAAATAATAATGATAAATAATAATTATAATTATAAATTTAATTTATATGAAAATATACTTGTTATAGTTTATTTATTTTTAAATACAACCACAGATAATTGCTTTGCAAACTTTTGTTGTATATGTTATTATAATCTTACAAAATATTGTTCATACACACACACCCAAACTTATGTATAAGGTTTCTAAAACACAAACATCAACATTAGGATAGTTGCTTTATCTAAATTACAGGGTTTTAATTGGAGTGCTGCAATTTATCCGGGTAAGTGCTGAAATATTTCCTGTATGTAGTTATCTTCTTCTTTTTTTTTTTTTCTTTCTCCGACATTTTTGTAAAGTTGGATGCAGGGATCCACATTGTAATCCTATCCTCTTAATATACCACCATGTCTTGCCAAATATAGACCGTTTACCACCAAAAGTGCAGCTGCGGTGAAATCAGTCTATCGATTCAAGTCCTTTTTTTTTTTTTTCTTGGCATGTCACCCATATGTAATATGTCTTCCTAACACAGGCTAATTATTGATGACTCTTGAGGGTAGAGGGCTGGAATTAAAGCCAGGGTCACATACTTCCTGATGTTGGACCGGGTACTACCATGGTATGTTTGTTTATTTGGATCATCTATTCCCAACTCAGAATTGCATGAAGTAATTCGCGTCAAAGAACAAGTTTGAAATGCTAGATATTACAGCTTGCTGATTTATTTTTTTCCTTCTTATTTTCAATGAAACAAAACCAAAAAAGCGCTGAGACAAAGAGAAGAAGATGATCCGAGAGCTCCTGCACACATGCCCTGCGAGCACAGCTGCTGATCTTGCCGCCGTCTGATGAGCGCTGACAAAGACAGGTAAAAACGAGGAAAATATCAAAATAAACCCAGCGCGTTTCAGTGGAAAATGGCTGCTTTAAAATACACTGTTGCAAGTGAAAAAGTGAAAGATACTCTTTTACGCTTCAATAACTGTTACAGTCTGTAGACTTTGTAGACGTTTTGTTGTCGGACACTGTTGCTTAACTCTGGGCACGGAAACTTTAAACACAGCTGTTCACAAATGACAGAATAATAATAGGATAACAATAACAATAAAACATATTTTAATGCGTTTGTAGACGGGGTTGTCCCTCCCCACATCATCCTTTGAAGTATGCATGGCAAAGCGCCGTACAATGCTGGCGGGTGGGGGGGGGGGGATGCATGGCTGTCCTGCACATACGTTTAAAAGTACACTTGCAAGGGCAGTTCCTCTCCTGGAGCTTAACTTTCATATTGTTTGATAATGCGCACTCAGTGCCCGGGTAACTGATCTCCAGGGTGCTGCTGGATGACAGGAGAGGCAAAACATTAGCCACGTGTAGAAAGGACCCTGCAAAAGTGCATCTTGCAGCCTCTATTGTAACATTTTAACTTGCTGTTAGTGTAAACAAATCCCACTGACATTTTATATGCATTCTGTAAAAGTGTCTTCTTATGTGCAGTTTCACACATTATTAAGCCTCTCTGACTGATTGTTGGGGATTCATGAAAATGTCATTTGAATTGGTTTACAATTGCCAAATGGAATCTTGTCTATTCTTCTTCCTGTCTTGAACAGAAAATGTCATTCTGTCAAGTGATCATGAGACACGCTAATTTTAAACATATAGAGGCAGTTTTGATTAACTGCATGCTATGGAACGCTTCTTTGTGCACAAATCCGGCACAGTTTGTTCATGAAGAAAAGCACATCAAAAAGATGAAAGGTTTGGCATTGTCTCTGACTCCTTGTTATTAGAAAAACAAAAACATGGCAGGCAGACTTCCATGAACATTTTTTCTTCTTTTTTTTTTTTTTTTTACATTCAATTTAATAAGTCCTTATTTTTCCAACATAGTGACGGCATACTGTGTCCCTGGAGACGGACAGAAATTGCTGACTGCTTTCCCAGCACAAACCAAACTCATCCACATCCTGTGTGTTAACAGCAGCCTGAGGATTAATCTGAGCTGCCTGGGATGGGAGAAGACAGGTATGGGTGTGACTTTTTAACTTCAATTGACTAACATTTTTACTTAGTGAAGCGTTCATCAGTAAACACTTCTACTTTTCTGTGAACAGACCAGGCACTGCTTCTCTCTTCTGTCTTGTGCTCCAGACAGGATCTACTCAAATGGGTAATTTCTACTTGTTGCTGAAGCATTTTCAGTCACAAGCTGAGGCATGGGAGGCAATAAAATAATAGCACAGCCAGCTGCAATTACATTTGTAAAGGGAGGGGGCTGTTTGATAAACTTATTTAATGTTTTTCCTTTGAGCCAAGATGCACTTATAAATTGATTAGTGTTGCACATTCAGTCCCATTGCTTTTGCACTGTCATTGAAATTGAGAACATTCTTTACATAATTATAGTCAAATTATGTGAGCCATTTAAATACAAACACATTTTTTTTTGTAAGTGCATACAGAATAAGGTCTATAAACATTTACCTCAGAAAATACTTACACTGTTGAGAAGTGTAAAGTAGGTTTTTAAATATGTTTTAGGAAAGAATGTACAATCATGTTACCTGCATAGGATTTACTTGGATTTAGATAACATTTTCTCTGGGCTATAAAAAGTGTACTTGTGAAGCCAAAATGTGTGAAGCCAAAAACATCTCTCTATATTTTCAAATGTAATCTTTTACCAATAGAAATAGTGCAGGAATGTAAGTTACATCCAGGGATTCTCTGCACCTTTTTGTTTTGGAATGACTTTCATTTAGGTTTTTTTAAAAATGAAAACGTCTCAGGAAGACATCTTCAGTACATCTGAAGCCAGTTAACTTCAATATGCTAGGCAGCTGAGAAACAAAACAAAACTTTTTTTAAGCATTACAGTCCACTCCATTTTTTCAGCTGACTCTTTTGGTAAAGCGAACAGAGAACTACATGAACTGTGATACAAAAATAGCTGATCAAAATGGTATTTAATTTTTTTTTGTGACCGACATACAAAGTGAAGTAAAGAAGCAATTGTATATTGGACCTGTCAGCACAGGCAGCTTGCTTGGCTTATATTATAAAAACATCTAGTTGTCAACTGACTGACATTTCAGGGTTGGCATCCAACAAAACCATCCCATTGGCCAAAGCCTTCAGCCAATCAGTGTGTATGACCCAAAGCCTATTAAGTGACCAAGAGCTCAGGCAGCTACAGGAAACTCTTTGCCAAAGTTTTTTTTTTTTATGGCTTGTAAATTGTAGCAAACACAAAATTGTTTATATTTGAATAGCTAGGCAATTTACGGTCTTATTCGAAGCTACAAGTAGATCAACAAACAATAAAGGTTACTCAAGCTTTCATTTTCAACTTGCAAACAAACCAGAGAGAACAAATAACAAACAAGCAAAGCTGCGATCTACTATGTTTTTTTGTGTGATTCTCACAAGGAACTAAATACGATTGTATCGACCTGAACTGTGAAACTGGGAAGTTGGGGTGAAACTGAAGTGAAAAACAAAATTACAAAAATACAGCTTTTTACAACAATGAGTTGTGTGATACATGAAGAAACCCCTGGAATACATGTCTCCCTTAACTTGTCCATTTCAAATCAACATTAAAGACATGTATGAATATTTGCTTTTTCCTTATTGTGTCTATCCATGTGTTTAAAACCTATTTAAAGCACAACATATTTAGGTCCATAAATATTTGGACAGTGACTCTGTATGCCACCACAATGGATTTGAAAGGAAACAATGCGTAGTGTAGACTTTCATCTTTAATTTGAGGGTAGTTAGATCCAAATTGGGTGAACAGTGTAGGAATTACACCTATTTTTATATGTGTTCCCCCCAATTTTAGGGGCTCAAAAGTAATTGGACAATTGGTTGCTTAGATGTCTCAGCTGTTCCATGGACAGGTGTGTGTTATTCCCTCATTAGTTCAATTAAAGGTAAGCAGATAAAAGGTCTAGATTTGATGTCAAGTGTGGCATTTGCATTGTGAATCTGTTGTGTTAAACTCAATATGAAGTCCAAAGAGCTGCCACTGCCATCATTAGGCTGAGAAATCAAAACAAACCAATCAGAGAGATAGCAAAGACATTAGGTGTGGCCAAATCAGCTATTTGGTACATTCTTAAAAAGAAAAATGAACTGGTGAGCTCAGGAACACCTAAAGGCCTGGAAGACCACGGAAAACAACTGTGGTGGATGACAGAAGAATTCCTTCCCTGGTGAAGAAAAAACCCTTCACAACAGTTGGCCAGATCAAGAACAACCTCCAGGAGGTAGGCGTATCTGTGTCAAAGTCAACAATCAAGAAAAGACTTCACCAGAGTAAATACAGAGGGTTTACCACAAGATGTAAAAAGGAAACAGGAAGACCAGATTCGAGTTTGCCAAAAAACATCTAAAGAACCCTGTACAGTTCTGGAACAACATCCTATGGACAGATGAGACAAAGATCAACTTGTTCCAGAATGATGGGAAGAGAAGAGTATGGAGAAGGGAAGGAACTGCTCATGATCCGACGCATACCACCTCATCTGTGAAGCATGTTATGGCATGGGCATATATGGCTGCCAAGGGAACTGGTTCCCTTGTATTTATTGATGATGTGACTGCTGACAAAAGCAGCAGGATGAATTCTGAAGTGTTTAGGCCTATATTATCTGCTCAGATTCAGCCAAATGCTTAAAAACTCATTGGATGGTGCTTCACAGTGCAGATGGACAATGGCCCGAGGTAAATAAGTGGATCACAATTTAAATAATGATTATGTTAGTTTGTCCAATTACTTTTGAGCCCCTAAAATTGGTGGGACCACATATAAAAATTGGTGTACCGTTCACCCAATTTGTATGTAACTACCCTCAAATTAAAGATGAAAGTCTACACTTAAAGCACATCTTGATTGTTTCCTTTCAAATCCATTGTGATGGCGTACAGAGCTAGAATTATGACAACTGGGTCACTGTCCAAATATTTATGGACCTAACTGTATACAGCTACTCAATTTTAGTGGCCCTGTAGATTTTCTCTATATTTGTCCCACTGCCTTTGGTTCATAAGATAATTGATCTTACAATAGCAGTGCTACACTATTCCCCATGAGCTTTATTGTAATCTCTGTTTCGTCAGTTCATGCTCACAAAAGCACAAAGCTCAATCCACATGCAGCAGTGAAAGTGAATTGTCTGACTCATTTTTACTTCCCCGCTTGGAAAGACGGGCAAAACATAATTGTATGGTGTGGTATTTGTGAGGCCCAGTGTGAGACTCCCATTTCAAGGCTACTGTTCACTTGGTACAACTCAGTATGTTGCTGCTGTCGCTGCTGTCAGAGGAAACTACTATTTTTACTTGGGGCATATACTGTTGTAATCTTTTATGAGCACTTTATTTTCAACAACTGGTTTAAAAAATAAAAACATATCATGGGCACAAGTCTTGTGACCAACTGTTCTTTTTTTGTTTTTTGTTTTGCTGTAGTACTCAGTGCACTTATTAGATGGAGTGTGTAAGCTGACATTTGAGGGGAACCACAGTGCACAGGACAGATCATCTTTCAACCAACTATAACATCTTTACATTTTTCTTAGTATGTTTAACTGCATCCACCCATGTCACCATTCTAACCATGATCCGCTTGCTAGCCTATCATGGTGGTTCCTACAACCTCATCCTCACCGCTGAAAAGATTCTCTATGAATGAGCCCACACAGCATCTAGAATCCACTTCCATTTGTGTGTTCCTTGTCTTGGCATTCTATATGAGCCGTGTTGCACTTCCGTGTTGTCTGTTGCATTGCACAAAAAACGAAACGAAATACATTTCCTGATAAGTGCATATAAATACATTTGCCTTTTATTTGCTCTCAGTGTACCCGCTCTCTGTTTCTAACGTGCTAAATGAAGCGAAGGGAGATGAAGGGAGAAAGCGCAGAGATCTATGTCAAAGTCACTATGTACCGTGGGCTAATTTAGTTTTTATTGCACTTTTTATGTGTTTTCAGTGTTCTGGAAATGCTGAGCTACTCCAAGTTTACAGACTTGGAAACCTGGCTTTGTATGCCATCTACAGTGTTGCCTAGGAGTTCGGACCCACCATCTGGGGAAATGACACCACTGTTGACACAGACCGAGGCCGCCGACTCGGAGCAGAGACCAAGGTACCGATTGTAAAGCTCTGTGGAAGACTGAAAGACCACTTAGACCAAACATGGTGGAGGGTATGAGTTTGTAGATGCATTGAGACGTGTAATGGGTAATACACATTAATTGTAAAATCAATGCTGGGATATTTCAAACTCCAAGTGAAAGATATTGGCTAGTGCAGACAGCATGCAGTGAGGACTTTGGTGATGTTTTTTTTTTTTTTTTACTTTGTTCTGTATGCTTCAACTAACAGATAAAAAAGTGTACTTTTCCTTTAAATAGATTTGTGTTCATCAATGTTTTTAATTGATAACAAATATGTGCTACCAAAGACTTTGCATGTTTGTAGTTTTAGTTAGGTAGTATTAGGGAAAAAATGTATTATTCTGCATTGTTGTTTTCCTTATCTCAAAAAAAAAAAAACACCTGAAGAAATCTTATTCATCTAAACAAAGTGGCGGTCTTTGGGATGGATTGTGTTCAGCTTTTGTGCTAAAAAAAAACTATAAAAGCATGGATTTGTACTTTGCGTCATAGTGTGGGATATGTAGTTTATGTAATATGTGGCAGAAGGTTTATTTCAGTGCCGAAAGCTGAAAATGAAAATGCTCAGGCAAAATACTGTGTCTAAAGTCCTCCAAAACCCCCTGCTTCCTGAATGGGAGTTTGCTGATGGCTAGCACAATGAACGAATTCTCCTACATTGAATCCCCTGCTAGGGGAGACTGGGACATCACCAGCCTACTAAAATAAAGTAAGTGGGCTAGAAAACACAAATCGGCTTGACATGATGTAGACTAGTTATAAATCTTTCTCTGCTGAACAGAAGTTGCATTATGGGTAGGTGAGTGACTGAATGGGACCAGGGAGTAGACCTTTGAGTTCTGTTAACCTTGCACTGATGAGGGTACACTTTGTTGAAATGCTCTACATTTAGCCATTTCACTTTGTGACACTTTTGACATGCAGTTAGAGGGGTGATTTGTGATTCTCAGAGAGGTGTTTACCTGTAGTTTTAGAAACCTTTTTATAGTTTTGTCCTTGTATGGAGGCTTGC
Organism: Amia ocellicauda; assembly: GCF_036373705.1. NCBI lineage: Eukaryota > Metazoa > Chordata > Actinopteri > Amiiformes > Amiidae > Amia > Amia ocellicauda. The sequence goes on along the minus strand of NC_089854.1, from coordinate 27,721,515 downwards.
ATTTGTATTGGACTCTGACCACAAATAAAAGGACATTAGCCAGTCATAGGATTTGACTCACCTCTTGTCCCTTTGAAGGAAGCATATGCAGTACAATGGACAGTGGGAGGATCGTGACATTGTCATTTCCTGTATTTTCCATCTTTTGTTGCTAGATAGTGTGACTTCTGTAAGTGCACTGTCTGTCAGCAGTCCAGAACACTAAAATCTGCTTCTACATACTTCTACAAATAACCAGAAATCTTTGGAGCTGATACTTAATTAAAGAATTTCACATTTTCTGTGGCAATATTAATTAATTGGACTGAAACACTTTCAAGGATAAGCCAACTTTTATTTGTCGTGGCACAGTGTGGCTACTATATAAGAACAAGCGGGATTCTTCCTAGCCGACTCCGCTTTATAACAACTTGTAAAGGGAAAATTGTGGAAAAACAGGTGCACATGGATAAGTGCACACACCTGCAGGCGCTAGTGCTATGCCTCTCAGTGCACATCAGGGCTAGGTTTCTTGTCTGTTTTACAGTCATTTTCGAGGCAACTTTTAGATTTGACAACTGCCTGCACACATTCACAGCAACTTGACACGCCCGAGAACCCACCGGCTGTGTCACAGTATGCGGTATATCAATAATAATAATATGTAATATTTGACCTATTACCTAAGCGGTGGTTGTCTCTGAATAGCACAAGTGTCCGGTCCTATAGAAATTCCAGAGGGCCATGTAGAAGGTAAAGCTATGCATTTAATAGGTTGCCCAATAGATGTCAGTGTTGTAAAGTGTAAAATGAAAAACAGAAGTGAATTATCATGAAGTGCACAAATGCATTTAAATATGCTGCATTAAATAATCTTATGTAGAGATATAGATTACACTGCAAAAGGAAAGCACAACAACTATCCAATTGGCTACCTCAATACATGATTACATTTTTGCAATAAGATTTATAGATATGTACGTATGTATGATATGTGTTTACAAATTATTCCCAGGTTCTGTTGTTTTCAAGATGTAACCTGAGGGTTGAATAATGTATGTGATCAACTAAAGGCAATTACTCTTTCTTTTTGGTAAGTGAATTAAAATTAATGTTTTTTTTTATGGGTCAGTGACGTGATGCATGAATTTGGTGTCCCAAGCATATTACAAATATTACATGTATTTATTTGTTATTAAAACTGAATAATGTATCTCAACACTCCTATCTTTATTCACTGATAGGAGTATTTTTCATGAGTATTTAAAATTTTAGGAGCTGTTAATCTCCAATCATTCAAAATGTCATACCGGAAAACTGTCCACACCTAAAAATGAAAATTCAACAATGGGCATAATTGTGTGATTGTTTGCATTCATGTATAAAAATATTGCAAAGACTCTTAATTTCATTTCATTTTTACATGAAGAAAACGTTTGTCCCCATATTGGGATTTCTTCCAATGTCATTCCGGACAACAGACATTCAGGAGCATTTTTACATCAGAATGCATTTTGCTAGCCATGTGCCAGGACATTGCATCGTTCAGATTATGAAGGACCCCCAGGCTGTGCAGGAAGTTTTAATAAGTCAATCCTAAAATGTTGATAATTTGACCTTTTTGATCATTGGTGCACTTGGGTACAAAATTCTGTGTCATACTGGACAACACATAAAAAGCATTTATAATATTGTTTTAAAAGAAAAACATATATTTAATGTGAAAGATGACATAGATTAGTTGTAGGTCAAAGTAAAGTAGCAGAAAACGATTTTGTCAAACCAGAAAACGATCACTTTCTGTTATCCAACAATGTCACTCGTTATCTGCAGTGACTTGCTTATAATTGTATTGTTTTTAGGAGTATTTCTAAGCGTGTAGGCATCACATTTACATTGTCATGTTGTATTAACAACATATTTATAACACTATTTCTGTAGTTTTAATGCAGATTTAGTCTGTGTGGATGTCTGTACAAACGAGATGGCAACGTGGTCATTATTGTTTTGTTTTAATTTATGTTGATGCCATGAAGTCATTTGCAAGTTCTAAGAGAATATATAAATCCAAGTAAAAAAATAACATGATTCCCATATATTTAAAATGTTATGATATCAAAACATTTAATATACTTTTTAATCTGTTGAAATGTTAATGAATTGGATTGAATTGACTTCGTCATAAATGAGTTTTATTTAAATGGCATAGTTAATGTGCTGAAAATGATTAAGTTAATGTTTTTAAATCTTAAAATGTTTTACTGCTATGGTTTTATCAAATAGCCTTTGCCTTGAGTGGAATTTTATTACATCAAAGTGACTGCTCACTTCTGATTATTTACTGTTAATTAAAAAAATGGATACATTTAGTGACTCTCACTCTCGGTTAAATACAGAATGAGTGTTTAAATACACCCGTGTTGCTGAGACTATCTTTAGATATCATCCCATATGAAATCTCACAGTATGTCATTCTGAGTAACAATATCAGTCAGGTAGGACAACAGATTATTCTTGTAAAAATACTTAAGTCAGTGTCCTTGAGTTAAGGATACAACAATAATCATATAATTTTGACTAGAAAGCATTTTCAGACATTTCCCAGCATTTTTCACTATTCAGCGTTAATTTGTATTTTTAACTTTTTACCATTTTAAAATCCTTATTCATCACTGACCCACATATGTTTTAATTATAGTTTATATGACTATATATATAACTCTGTATATAAACTCTCTATATACACTCACCTAAAGGATTATTAGGAACACCTGTTCAATTTCTCATTAATGCAATTATCTAACCAACCAATCACATGGCAGTTGCTTCAATGCATTTAGGGGTGTGGTCCTGGTCAAGACAATCTCCTGAACTCCAAACTGAATGTCTGAATGGGAAAGAAAGGTGATTTAAGCAATTTTGAGCGTGGCATGGTTGTTGGTCCCAGATGGGCCGGTCTGAGTATTTCACAATCTGCTCAGTTACTGGGATTTTCACGCACAACCATTTCTAGGGTTTACAAAGAATGGTGTGAAAAGGGAAAAACATCCAGTATGCGGCAGTCCTGTGGGCGAAAATGCCTTGTTGATGCTAGAGGTCAGAGGAGAATGGGCCGACTGATTCAAGCTGATAGAAGAGCAACTTTGACTGAAATAAGCACTCGTTACAACCGAGGTATGCAGCAAAGCATTTGTGAAGCCACAACACGTACAACCTTGAGGCGGATGGGCTACAACAGCAGAAGACCCCACCGGGTACCACTCATCTCCACTACAAATAGGAAAAAGAGGCTACAATTTGCACAAGCTCACCAAAATTGGACAGTTGAAGACTGGAAAAATGTTGCCTGGTCTGATGAGTCTCGATTTCTGTTGAGACATTCAGATGGTAGAGTCAGAATTTGGCGTAAACAGAATGAGAACATGGATCCATCATGCCTTGTTACCACTGTGCAGGCTGGTGGTGGTGTAATGGTGTGGGGGATGTTTTCTTGGCACACTTTAGGCCCCTTAGTGCCAATTGGGCATCGTTTAAATGCCACGGCCTACCTGAGCATTGTTTCTAACCATGTCCATCCCTTTATGACCACCATGTACCCATCCTCTGATGGCTACTTCCAGCAGGATAATGCACCATGTCACAAAGGTCGAATCATTTCAAATTGGTTTCTTGAACATGACAATGAGTTCACTGTACTAAACTGGCCCCCACAGTCACCAGATCTCAACCCAATAGAGCATCTTTGGGATGTGGTGGAACGGGAGCTTCGTGCCCTGGATGTGCATCCTACAAATCTCCATCAACTGCAAGATGCTATCCTATCAATATGGGCCAACATTTCTAAAGAATGCTTTCAGCACCTTGTTGAATCAATGCCACGTAGAATTAAGGCAGTTCTGAAGACGAAAGGGGGTCAAACACAGTATTAGTATGGTGTTCCTAATAATCCTTTAGGTGAGTGTATATATAAAATACAGAAATTCATATGCATCTTCCAAAGTCATTTCAACAATAGTACATCATTAAACACTTCTGATGTTGAGCATATATTCATACACACTATGTCTATATCCATATTTCCTTAGCAGAAATACCATAATCATGAAAGCATTTTAACATTGAAAATATATGAGGGTGTGGAAATGTTTATCCATAACTGTACTTGTTTGAAGTGCAGAACAACAGGAATGCTTCACATTCCAGGCAAATTCCAATGAGATGAATGATGAAACTGCAGGGGGGCTGGGGACATGTGACAGCTGGAAGCAGCCTCTCTAAAAAGAGCATAAAATGCTTAGACAACAGAGGTGCTGATTAGCCAACAAATTGAGCATGACAGATTTTAGAAGCTTGGGGCTTACTGTTTAAATTAATAAAGACATGAATATCACTGATAAAGAGCTAGGCACTGCAGTCACCGGTCAAGCACTCCATTTCATGAACTTATACAAAGCAAAGCTAAGAGGCTTTCTCAAGGATGCCCGCAGTTCTGTGACTGTGAAACTGATACAAGGTAGCAGGTGCTTATCCTTATTCACTAGCATTGTCAAGCTACCCTTAGGTAAGATACACCTGACTAGTAAAGCCATCTGTCTTGAGGGAAATAATCTACCCAGCATGTGCAGTAGATCTGTATATCAAAGCTTTAAGTAAATTGGCCATGTACTGAAGAGTGGGAAAAACACTAACAGTCTTAAAAAGTCATAACCCTTTCCATACCATACCCCTATCTTAATGATAGTTGTCATGGAGACCTCCCCCAACTTTCCTCCTCGATTTCCATTCCTAGTAAGGACATTCTTTGACCTTTCCTTTCCTTGGGGAGAAATGGCAAGAAATATGTACAGACCATAGAAAGGTCAAGGTCTTTGCATCATATGTAAATAAATGGCAGGGAGATGCACAGTTTTTTTTTTTATGGGAACAATAAAAACCTAAATGGCTGCATTCATTAAGATCATTAAAAACAAACAAACTGGTATCCATTCCTGTGAGACTTATATAAAAATCAATTTTAATCAGAGGATTTGACGACATGATGACTACAAAACTGTACAACATAGTAAACCATATGGTTACAGATTTTGGCAACTATAATATAGACCAATGTCAATGCTTAACTGCAACTGCAGAGCATTATATTATAGTACAGCACTATAATTACTGAATTAGAACCTCAACACTGTACATTATAAACCAATATCACTGCTGAATTAAAATGCATAAAATTATAGACCAGTATCACTGTTGAATTATGGTTAAAACCCCCTTTTGAGCACTATTACTATTGGATTAGAGCTACATTACAGAACAGAACTGGTGGTGAGACTTTCCAGTGGTTCTTAAAAAAACTGCAACCAACCAAATATTGACAAATTGAATCCCAAACTCAGACAATACTTAACTGTGTTTTATGTCGGTTTTTATTCCAATGCTGTGACTATTTAAAATAAATAGTTAATTGAGCTAGAGAGGAGAAATGATGGCTTGGCATAATGTTTAGTTGAGTCTTTCTTCCCAGTGCCATGAAATAATACAGCATCACTATCTGTGTTCTTTAGAATTAAGAAATACTTCCTCCAAGCAGTCATAGTAAAGCCCTGTAAAAGAAATGAAAAGAGCTGGTTCTGGAAAGGAAAGAAAACATGCCATATTAAGACTATTTTAGTTTTCCATTAAACATTTACTATATCAAGAAGCGATTACTATGCTTTGGTACTATAGTCTTGCTTCTTTACATGCTTCTTCATTAAAGCGGTACTACACAGCAATAAAGATAATACAGTGTGTTCAGTTTTGAACCAGTGGAGCTATGGTTGAATTAATACGTTGGATTGTTTTTCTTTAATTCTCTGTAGGCTGGAATTAGCCTGTGACATACACTACATCGAAGTTCCCACAATTCTTATCTTTGGTTTTAAGCCTTATTTTAGTAGCCAAGATCTCCCTGGGATTTTCATTAGCTCTGATGATTGCTAGGAACATGACATTGATATGCAATGATGCTGTAAGGTAACATAATGTGACACTTTCTAGATTACCATGCATATCTGTTTTTAATATTATAGGCTGAATGATATAGCTATGCCTAAAGAGATGTGTACCATAACTGTTACAAACATGATTGATTTCCTTAATCTTTGTGGAATACTTGTGCATAGTTTTGAAGACTGTATATTATTAAAAAAAATAATCTATACACATAGAGACAGTGATCCATTTCTCATTTTATCATGTGTGAGATTTACAATCAGAACCCTGGAGAAGAGAGATTATTCTTGCTGTTATTGTCTTGACTTGATCCGTGATGTTGATCTGGCATATTCACACACATATGTGATGAATAAATGCAATAATGCCATAGTTTGCTGCAAATAAATAAGGTTTTCCAGCTGTCATGTCATGAGATGCAGGCAAAACTAAATATTGTGTGGATGTGACACAAATGAGAAAAAGGTAAGCTGCTAGCATCCCACTGCATTGTAAAACATGCAGGCTTTCCCTGCATTGTATAACTCTGTTTGCCTACGTCCCAAAACTGTCCTGGTAAAAATTGCACTGGATATCAATTAACAGAATTCTATAATCTTTTGAGCTAACACCATTCCCTCCTTTGGCTTTCAAGCTCTTTTGTATTTGATTAATAAAGCTTATGAATTGAGCTGGATGTATATCACCAAAACTATGTAGAAAGTGCATTAAATGCAAGATAATTCATTAGCTAGATAATTTACCCAATAAGTCCTGTAATGTTGAAATCCTTTGGAAATATTCATATATTCATCAAACACAATCCATAATTTATGGAAAAAACCGTGCATACAAATCCATTTGTTGGGACAGAAACCTACCCCCCCATTAGAATCCAGTGTGTTTAAGATCGGGCTGGCATCAGTGTTGCCTAGCAGGCAGAAGGTATGTGGTTTTCATGATGTTGATGGAGAAGGGGCTATTAGAAAATGTGTTTTCATTAAGCGAAAGAGACGAGCATACAAGGCAAGACAATTAAAATACTTGCTGAAGGAATTCCTGGAGAGCCATGGGATGTAAGCTCGGTACACAAAGTGTCAGTAATCCCTGCCTGAAAACATATGCCTTTTGCTGCCTCAATTTGCTGGGCTGTTAAAATTTCTATGGAGTGTAAGAGAGAACAAAGAGAAATATGTGGGAGATTGTCTGCTGGCTCAGTTATCGATGTCAAAGTGAGCTATTGATCTCGATTCCACAAAATATCACACGCTTCTCTTATTGGCGGTTTACCTGTAACTCATGTTACACTTTTCCACTTGGAGTGTCAGTGTTTAATATATATATTTTTTTTTTTATGAATTGGATTTTTCTTGGCAAACTGTGGTGGACAAAGGGATCTAGAGTGTAATTCATCCTTTCATGTGAGGATAATTCGAGATAGTTCAAGTAGTTGGCGACTGCTATTAAGAAAAAAACATTAAATTCAATACAAATACTCAGAAATGATAAAACGTAAATCTATCTGTGATTTTCTTCCTAGCTCTAAAGTACAGACAAACTCTATTAAATTGCAGTTCATTTATTTTTCTGAAGAATAAGAACTAACATTTGATATATCTTTTGTTTTCTTTTAATACTTCTTAAAAGAAACATAAATAACCCAAAAAAGTGCATGATGGACTCGGTGTCTAGACGACATCAGAAGCCTGGGGGTGTGTGTTGTCCTTCATAAGCATACTGTAATAATTAGCTTTTTCCTGCATTTAATTACCTCTTGATGTGACCCATGAAAGACCCTATCAGTTTCAAGTACAGTTCGTTTTTGATCTTTCACTTTTTTGGAGACAATATTTGTGGAAATAAAGATCACATCTAATCCATTTCTATGAAGTTAAAGATATTTAGAAATGTTACAGAGTAGAGATCAATGGAGGGTATATTTTTGCAGGCTTGCATTTTCTTGATAAGGTCATCATAATCCCCATTCTTTCTATATGTAAAATAAGACTGAGAAATACTGTTCTCTAAAATGTTATTAACAGTATCTACAAGCTAGAACAAATAGATATACCTTGATGGCAAATTTGTCTGATATATGTGCATTTGTAGGAATATATCAGATTTGTTTTGGCCCTTTTGGAAATCCCAATATCATCTTCAATTCACAATGCTGAGCAAAGCAGATAGGTTGGAAATGTTGCTTTGATGTCCTTACCTGGGCATACTACCTCTTAAATCAATTATTAGATACTTCCCACTTCTGGCTGTTGAACCTCAAGAGTGTGCGTTCCAGTCAGCGCTGACCCCTTTCTCCAAACAGAGTAAGCAAATTCAGTCAGCTCTTATTGATTTTTCTCCTCGATGGAGAATGATAGACAAGATACTGATTTGTATGGGCTCAAATTAGCACCATAAGTATCGCATTCTTTTTTTTTTTTATTGATGTTGAGATCAAAAATAAAAAAATCGAATGCAAAATGTATAGAATTGTAAAGAAAAAAAATGTCTCAAGCAAAAAAACAACAACTTGAAAGCAAAATGTTAAATCGAGAGCAAAACTTGCCTGCAGTCCCTGTCTTTGCTTGCAATGCTGCAATTTTTGCTTTTGCCGCCAGTTTCTTTGCTTTCGATTAATTTTTTTCGTTTACGTGTTTTGGCGCTGTTTTGTCGTGAGGGCAAGATTTACAGGGAGGCGTGGATCCTGGGTCTCCATTGGTCCAGCAGGTCCAGAGTGACAGTTCTTGCTAACCCAATCAGTGAGCAGGGTGAGCTGGTCTGACAGTCAGCAAAAATTGCAGCATCCCAAGAAAAGACAGGGATGGCAAGGTGGGGTGTCTTGTCTATTTCCATCAGATAATCCTCCAGTTGAGCCATGTGATAAAATGAATTTGCTTTCCTTACACAGACGTTATGTAAGCTCATTTAAAAAAAAAAACATAGCCTATAGCACTGTGATATTTCGCTTTCACCTTTAAAAGTAATTGCTGTTATATTAACTGTTATTTATTCCCAGTGAGCCCAACAAAATCAGTGTGCAGTATCTGAGCGTATAAAACATTTCAAGGAGGATTTTGCAACTGCATTATTAGCATCCTCGTTGTATTTCACATTCTTTCCAGTCATGAATTGTTAAGACGTGATTATATATCAGTTATGAGATTAGTGTTCTTAGAGTAGAAACACTGCTGTATTATAATCAGAAATAGCATTAAATATTGCAGTCTCAGACAATGCTCACGTACTGCACAATTCTTAGAAAGGCAGTCATGACTAACATAAAATGAATTTCAATTAAATATGGTATGACATTCTTTGATATCAATGGTTATAGCTATAATATACAAATTTAATTTTCAGTCTAGCTGTTTTCTTAGGTGAATTTAATTTTGCAGTTATAATGGAACCTGTTTCTTTCATTCACTATTTAATTGCAGTAAATATTCCTGATACATAAAGACCTTTGTGAGCCAGCTCTACATTGGTTCATAATTGTTTCTCAATTAAATATAAATAGTACATTGCACTTTTATTTATATTTTGCATTTTTAACACAGGCAAGAAACAAAACATTTTTACACATATCTTAAGATTTGCCAAAACTGAATGAAAACACTTATAAAAGAAATAAATTGTATTAGTTTATTGAGTTGGTTTATTTTTTCTTCTTCTTCTTTGAGCAGACTTGTAACTTAGTTACACTTTCAGCAGCACCAAACGGTGTTGTTTCTCTTGCTGTTCTCCTTGGCAGCCTTTAAAACTGCTGCTTTTCAAAACTTCAAATATTATTTCAGGCTGTGTTCTTCTTAAGATTGAGCTTTAATGGTATGCTGTTGCTTTCACAACTGCTCTAACATTTGTGTTAAAAAGAAGGAAAAAAAGAAAGGAAAATAAATGGTTTTAGTAAAGTTTTTGGCCCAAGCGAGAGAGTATGGATTAAACCTTCTGGCATCCGATGCGTGTTTCTCACAATATTAAAATATTTTGAATGGAGCGGTTAGCAGGGAGAAGCTGACCTAAGAACATAGGCCATGCTTGATGTTTTAATGGTGGTACGGTGACTGACATTTAGCAATAATCTTTGCCTAATTGCATAAAACACACTTTAAGTGGAGTGTTCTCCAGTTTCTCTGCCTGCTAGTGGCTTTCAGGTGTAGATTTCAGCCTTGGAACAAAAGCAAAGCCCTGATAAGTTCCTTTCTAGTGTTTTATAAAAGACAATCTTGTGGTCTAATTTGATTTCACTGTATCATCTGACTTGTCCACACCTCTGGGGAGCTACAAAGCTCAAGTCTCAATGTGCTTTAAAGGCCACTTCTATTTACATCCACAGCAGGATTACAACTGAATGACTGTGCTTGGTTTCAAGTCAGATGTAGGGGCTCTTTCAAATACTTCACTTGTGAAGTTATATGAATTCTTTGGAAACTGTTTTAATGGTTCACAGATACCAAAACATTAAACCTATGGCTCTAAAAACACAAATAAAATACAAAAAAAGTATAACATAAGTTTCCATTCCTTCCTATTAAGCCTTTTTTGTTTTTCCAGGACATGTGAAATCATAAATACATACAGGCATGCCTTCGGTCGGAACAGAAAAAATCTTTTCCAGTGGTTTAATGTGAACCTTTGTTTACTTGGTCAGCGTACAAGACCTGGTAATTATTCCACTCAACAAATTAAAATTAACTATCTGTATATTTGTACCTGTATTGATGCAGTGACCTGAGTGCCTCTTTAATTAAGGAAAAACACTTTGCCACCACAGAAAAAAATAAAAGTACATTAACAATCTCTTGCTTTCATTGGAACATGTTTTGTTCATACTACCAACCTTCAGACCTCCAACCAAGAGTCAACTTGAATTGATTTTAAAATAAAGCAAAACTGAGATATTGACTTCAGCAAAATGAAAAAATTGAAAAGTTAAACATCAGTACTAGAGAGGACAAATATTAACCAAGTCTTTAGAGTAAAAACCTTAAATCGCTTAAAAAAAAAAAGCATTCTTCTATTATTTGGTATGAATTCCACATAAGACTATATATCTACTTTAAATATAATCTCAAGAATTTCAGACATTCCACAGGAACCAAACTGACAGACACACACTCTCGCATACATATCTACATACAGTGTATATGTCTTTTTTTTTTGTTTGTTTAAAGGTCAGATTTGGTGATTTTCCTCTTCGATATTTATCAAATGAAAGAGAAGGCTCATTCCTTTAGGGTTTAATTTCTTGCCAGCATTTTAAAATAAAAGACAAATATATTTCTTGGCTAGCGATTGTATTTGAAATAGGTTTCTTTGATTGGTAAAATACAGGGCTAATTAACTTAAGAAAGTGATATACTTTGGTTTTGGACTCCTGCTTTTCTTAAATGTCGGATCAAATATCCCAGGTGCCTTGCTGTCTGCCAGCCGTAACAAAATAAATGTTCTGTGTGGAAACAGTTTTTCGGCCTCCTTTTTCATAATTAGCTTTATAGATATTAGTATGCTTTAGGGATAAGAAATCATGAGGTCTAATAGACATTGGAATTCATATAGCCCTGTACAAATCAAATGCATTTTGATGCATGGTTTTAAACTTATTTTTTACTTTTGCAAGGCTCTGTTTGAACCAATTTTAAATACTTGTGGTGTCTCGTGCACATAAACATTAGGTTATGTTATTATTTTAAATGTTTGAAATGCTTTACCTATATACAAAATATAAGGTGTGAAATATTTTCTCATTTGTTGTAGGAGTCTTTTGTTAGAATTTTCTTTACATTTGCTTTCCTTTCCTTTCGTTCGTACATTATACGTTTGCACTTTTCAAATTTACCAGATTCACAAATAGTGTGGTTTGTCAAAGAGCAAACAGAGCACAGTAAGTAGTCCGATATAGAGAGCTTTTGTCTCACATGCTCCCACACTGAATAAGAAAAGGCCAATGCACCTACTTCCCATTAGATGTTTGCATCCTAGTCGCCTTGATTTCCTGTGATCTCCAGAGCATTGAATTTGTTGGCTATATTGTGTGTGGTCTGTGGTGTAAGCTACTGAGCACAATTAATGGATTGTTTTTTTTTTTTTCTTTTTGAAGGGAATTAAATATTCATGATCAGTCATGGTACTGAATAGAAAATTGTCCCGAGTTATTGTATCACGTAAATAAATACTCCTTACCTATGATTATGTTACAGATTTGCCATTTTGAAAGTTACAGTGCCTTAAGTAGCGATTATTTAAAAACAACCAGTATAGTGTAGCAAGGTTTTCCTTCAATATGTGTCACCTAAGCTTTGACACAACTTTTGCTGTTTGCAATATGTTGCTGTGTAATGAGATGGATCTTGACAGTCGTGGTTTGCCCTGACTGACATCATGTTTGGCGTAGGGAAACTTGTGGAGTTTTTCTTCTGGCGAAAAAAGACTGGGTCCTACAGAAGGGGGTCTCGGAAAAGCCAAAGCTACACCGTCACAGATTCCAGGTACATTGAGATTTGTGCATCGTCTCCTCTTCTGGAAATTTTAAAAAGGGCAGACATTGCTAAATAGTCGAAATGTAGAAAAAATTAAAATAAGAGAATTCCTATTGATCCTCTCTTGTTGTCATGGGGCAGAACATCTCATAGTAGTTTACAGATCTCAGTTAATGACATATTAATTTTGGGACACGTTTATGATTTGATTACCTCCAGAGAAGTCATTAGATGACAAATATTTTTTTCCGCATGGGTTCAGAAAAATGTAAGTTTATTTTTTTCACTCTCTTCTGTGTAGCCTAACTGAAACGAAGTACGTTATGTTGTAGACAAGATTCTTAACTCAAGTTGAAACATATCCTTTATTTTCTCTGCTTGCCATATTTATATTTGTATTTGTTGCGGTTTCTTTCCGGTAAAAGAGGAATAATAAACAGAAAGATCATCCTTGAATGTTCCCTCGTGGTTACTCCAATCAAATTTCTGTGACAGCTATTGAGAAAATTGAAGATGGTATAATATTTGAGGTGACAGATAAAATCAATGCATACTCAGATATAACAGGAATGTTTAATAGAAACAGCATGAAAATAACATGCATACAAACCATTTTCAATATGCAAATATACTAACTGTAAGCAAAGTGTTCCCTCCATGTTTAAAATTTTGATATAATGATGGAAGCATTTCCAGTCAGCAATTTTATTTAAGTTTTTATTTAATTAAAAGCAACCTCAGAGTCAAAAAGACTAATAAATAATTGAGCATTTTATCTTGACTTTCTTTATCTCAAAGTTTCTGTATTAGTTCAAAATGCCATCATGTTATATTTGGTAATGGTATAAAATGTCAGATTCTTAAGAAATGAAGCTGTCCTTTTTATTTTTAATTTCCAAATGATTTACATTGCTTCCTAAAGCATTTAATTTGTGTTTCAGAGTAAAACAATCACCATATTTGGGTAGCCAGTGTTTTATCATATACAATCTTATTTTTTTTGTTTTTTTTTAGTCACTTCCTATGTGTGCTTAAATATCAATGTAGTCTACAGCAAATATGTTGAGCATAAGTGTAGAAACAATAAACTCAACCCCAAAATATATATATACATTTATTTAATTTTAGATGTAATTAAATGGGATTGAGAACTGGCTAGTATGACATCTGTCGTGTGCTCTCTATGTGTGATTGTTTTGCCTCTTAATGATAGCTGTTGAACGGTACAGAACAATTATCATGCTTGAACCCTTGCTTTATATAAACTCACCTCATTAAGTAGAAGGCAGAAGGAGGAAAATGCAATAATAAAATAAAAAACTGTTTTCATTTATTGTTGTGGTTGAATAAGGCCAGGCAATTTACAAGGCTGGAGAGTGTGGTGGCTTTGCTTTCCTGGGCATTTATTGGACTCCTGTATAAATAATATCAGTAAAATTCAAACCACATGGAGTCTGGCTCATGTTGTTGTTTTTAATATGGATTAGCTTGCAGTTCTTCACCGTGCATTGTCAGGGCTAATGTAGGTTCTCTCTTAAAGGTCTTAACAGTACCCATTCAGAGGAATTTAAAAGTCATTACCTGGTGGTCGATTTGTCTTGGAGTATATGAAGGTCCCATGTTGCATTTAATAAGTTTGAAAAGTGAAGATGATTTCTTTCATGGGCCTTGGTCATCCACTTAGACTGTCATTTTTTGTGATGGGCGCACAGACTTGAACACCTACCCCAGGGAAACGGTAATTTGCTTGTAAAATGTTGCTCTGCTTGCCTTTGTGAGTTGTGTCTCTCTGAATTACATTAAATATTAATACACAGTTCTAGATAGCTTGGTATTATTTGTTTAATGATTAAAATGACTTTCTCTTTCTCTCCCTCTAGACTCCCGTAAGACCTTTCAAATATTATTTATCCCTTCAGCGTGGTTGTTTTAGATGTAGTAATCCCCATAATTTAAAATTCATTTCATATACAAATGTGGCGGCTTATTATGAGTTTGATAAAGGTAATTGGTTATATTTTATAAATAACTTGTCTTAATAATAATGGAAGATTATCTCTTCTTTGTGGTTTATATTGCTTCCATGTACATCCCAATTGTTAAAATGGATCTATTTGTGCTAGTAACATAGTTTGACAGGTCATAAATCTTTTACAAATGAAAAAATATAAAAATGTTTTTTTCTGTTGGTGTTCATTGCATCTGTACAGTTCTTGTCTAAACTCAAGAAAATTACATATGTCTTAAGCAAATGCATGTTTATATAAATACAATGCCCACTAATATCAAACGTTCGCCAAACTGAAACACAACACTGACCTTGCATAGATAGATGGCATAGCTGGTTACATTTATTTTCAGTAATTCAAAAATACAATTATTCAAATCCACAAAGTCAGTCAAAAATTAAACAAAGCACATTATCCTGCAGTCAGACTACCCCCCCAAATAAAGTGGAGATAAATTTAGCTTCATTATTAAAAAAATAAATAAATAGAGAAAATGTTAAAAATAAAAATAAATATAATGGGTCTAAAATGTTCCAGAAGTGAAAGTTCAGAGGAAGTTGGTAATAAAGAGTATGCCCAGAGACGGAGACCCATGCCCTGAAGAGGGTCACATGTTTCCAGTGGTTGGGGAGAGAGTTTGCTAGTTTACTAAGCCAGTCACATAAGGCAACAAGCCAACAGCAGCTCGATTTCTTGCTGGCCACGATGAATGTTGCTCCTGGGACCAGGCCTTAACATGGGCAGGAACTTCTCTAAATAAACTGACTCACTGTGCACCGACACTGACCCTCACACACGCACAACATTGTTTTTTCAGGCCTCTGGAAAGAAAAGCACCAGTGCTGGTGAAGTGTCAGTCCCTGCCAATCCCCACAGTGCCAGGGTCCCCCTCTGCAGAGTCTCCACGAGGCCCTGGCCAAGATAGCGTCATTGTGAGGAAGCGTCGCCGCCTGCCACCCAACCCAGGAGGCCTCCACTGGAACACTGCAGGTACCCAATCTGCCCTGCTTCTCTCAGACACTGTCATTTATGCCCCGTTTCCACTGGCGGACGCTCCGGCCCCGGACGCTTAAACGGGTGTTTCTACTGGCTGAGCGTCCGGACGTGTCCGTGTTTAGTGCCGGTTAACTTGCTGGTGCTGGACGTGTCCGTAAGCGTCCGTCCCCACTGAGGACATGATTCACTATCAGAGCGGAGGTGTGTGTTTGACTTGTACAGGGAAGAGATCAGATACATTGTGTCGGAAGATATAATCTCAAGTGCCGAGTGCGATCACGAAGATGGAGTGAAATCCACGTACAGAAACAATGAAATGTTTTACTGCTTACAGTTAATATCCGAGTGCATTAAACACTTGGATTTCACAGGACCGGTGCAGTGCCTGACTAGTTAAAATAAACTGAAGGATAATAATCGGATCGGTAGCAGCCGATGTTATTAATATTGTATGAGCAGCTGGACGGTGTTTCAGGCTGTGTTGTGTGAATGTGTGCAGGACAATCCGCAGACAGTCAGTGTGAAGGGAACACGATTCAGTTAACATGCCCATTTACAAGTTAAATTAATGAATAAATAAATACAGCAGATCTGGGTTTCCCTCTAAAACATTAAGAACTGGTTTAATAAATACATCCATAAACACCATGACTGAAACGTGCACACTTTAAATTATAACCTGCTATATTGTAGCTGGATGAATAATCGTGAAACGTGTGTATTTTGTTTCAACTGTAACTTGCCCATTAAGGGCGTCTGCTAAGTAAATTATAAATAATACGGCAAAAAGTATCGTTTGCAGTTACAAATCTGCAGAAAGAGTAATAAGTTAAGGGAGTCACGTTGTGCCGTTTAAAATGCATATATACTAGCACAAATGATGACGATAATAATAACAATACATATTTGCTATTTATTGTTGCACATGGAAACATATTCTTATGGGAACATGCTTATCTGAATATAATGTTGTCTACACGTTTAGCTCTTCCTAATATCCCTGAACAGAAACATGTATTTATTACGCTATTACAATCATGTAAAGCAGAAAGAATAAAACAGACACACAAGTCCTCTCCTCGTCAGGCTGTGTCGCTCGTAGTGTTTCCTGTCTCTGTATATCAACCAGACTAGGAAGAAAAAGAGATGCCTAGAGAAGCTGGGCATCAAACATCAGACACAGTCTGGACTTATACCCGGTGAGCAAGCATGGCCTCCCAGATTACAATGTACAAAAAACAAAACAGATCAGGGCACTTGAACAAGAATCCAATCAAGCACTATCGAGCTGAATGATAAGTAAAAAAAAAAAAAAAAAAAAAAGTGATTTATATCTCTCTCTATATAATATAACTAGGTGGTAGAATGGTATGCTTCAGGGTCTGAATATGTCAACTGTTTGGGATTTCATTTACACCACGGTATAAAATCTGCTTTCCAAGTTTAGTGTTAAAATTGTAAAACAGTCAAAAGAACACCAATATTACAAATAAAAGGAGTTTGTCATGGTTTGTTTGAGGCAGTTTGGCTTATACAGAAGTAGGCTCTAAAAGTATTAGACACTAATGAGATGGCAGTGAAGCCCTGTATGAAATTGCACACATTTGTTCCCCGAATTGCCACAGGTACTCAATTTAATTGCAAGTCCAGAGAGGTGTACCAACATGTAAACCAGGGAAAGAAATCAACAGAAGCAGGTGCAGCACAGCCAAGTTTCAGTCTATTATGTCCGACACATGGTTCTAATATTAATGACACCATTTGCCAAACCCTGATAAACCCAAACTGAGGAGAGAGAGATTTAAATTCCATAATAACATAATAAGGATTTTGTTGAAATCCCTTCTTGTGGTTGCTGTGCTCATTTACTTTGTCTTCAAACTTTATGTGCAGGGTCAAGGAGTGTTTTTGTGTTATTTTCAGATTCAGACAATAGCAGGCTAGATCAAGAATTAAGTGGCCAAGAGATCTCCAAGTTGTCGGTCTACCACTGCAAAGGATTCTGTGTGTTTGGCCATGTGGCCACTCTTATATGGGAAGATGTCTTATCACCGCATTTTCCATTAATAGCTTTCACATTGCCTCAAAATGTTTTCATAGCTCTAAGCTCTGTGAAGACATCAATGTGTTTTAATCAGTTTGTTTCTTTTTGATACATTCCGGATGCCAGTTGGCAGCTTGTTTGCTGTCCATTACAACAATTAGTATTTCCTGCATGTGCTGTCTTGTTTTTCTGGCTACATTTCCTTTTGCACTGAGGGTCTCAGCTTCTGGTGTTTGTGTGTTTGGGGAATTAAATGGTTTACCATCTCTATTTTCTCCCTTCACCTCTTTACTTTGTCTCTTACTCTTTTTTTCCATAGTTCTATGCTCATCGTGTATGAGTTTGATAAAGTTTCTAAGTTACTTAATAAGAGTTTTGGACCTTTTAGGCTTGTGTCCCCACGTAATCTCCCACAACCTCTTATAAATGTTATTTTAATGGCAATACCCTTTGCTCTTGACTTTTCAGACCACTAATAGCTTGAGACATCAACACTTTGCAGTCTGATATCTTGCTTCTTTTATTAGTCATGGGAGTAAATTTAACCTGCTGCAATACACTTATTTATTGTTATGTAATGCTGACTGAAGATCATCCTTGAATTTGGCCTCTCCTGCTCAAAGACAAGAATGAAATCATTGTTATATATACTGTTTGTATTCATTTATATAGATGCCCTGTAATCTGTGAAAAGTATATATATGTTTATAAAGATGAAATGGAAACTGACAGATACTCATGTTCACTTTGCACAGTAATACAACCACAATTTCATGGTTGACTACATCTCCAAATGATTTTGCGTTTCTGATAATGTTCTGTGAGGAATACTGGGAGATATGGCAGCAGTATGCATAAGGGAACAAAGGAGCAATGGTGTGTAATCTAGTGAGGCAGGTACATTTATAAATTAAAATACCTTCTCCCATTTCATTTTTGTTTAACAAAATAACAAAACTAACAATACTATATATTGTAGCACTGTCGGGGGGGTCACCTAAAAATAGGCGCTCTAGGGAAACAGTAGGGATTTATTATAGACTGAATGTGGTGACATACAGAAACTGAACGAAAACCCAAACAAAAGCCTAATGGACACATCAAGGAAATGGTCCACATCACAATCCCAGAATCAGTTTCTCCATCCTCTTTTTTTTTTTTCTTGTCTGTCGCACTCTGTGACTTCTCTTCTTCTCTTTCCTACACTTCCCCCAACCCAAAGGTGGGCCACCTTCCTTTCTTTATGTAGGAGCCTGGCCAATAATTGATAAAGTGAAGTGTAGATGGATGTTTTTAGTTTTTTAATGCATTTCAATTCCAGGCTAAAAGACAACAAAAGGTTGCAGACTTTCTATAGGCACTGTATATATAAGTAAACACACAATCTGATACAATCAATACAATCACACACCACTTTCCTGTTCCAGCATGTCTTAGAGATATAATGAATTGGTTTAATTTCAAATTTTTAGCTGTTCGTGCTTTGCAGCTTCAAGTTGGCAAGGTTTCAGTTCATCTACTACCAAATGATCACAAAAAAGATTAAGCAGAGGCTGAAGCTGATTTTGCGAAATCCATCTTATTTATTGCTGAGAATGCATCCGCCTGCATTCAACACTCTGCTCAGCAAGCATTAAGATATACAGCCACCACGTACTGTCTCAATTTATGTGCTTTGGGTTGCATACTAATGCTTGTATGATATCAAATACCAATCTTATATAATTTACATAATCTTCTCAACACCCATGCCAGGCGGAAAAGAGCTATTGGGCCCTTTTTGATTTTCTCTAGTTATTGGAATCAGACCACAGCAGTGTGAGTCCCTGTTGCTGATCTTGTGCTGTATTACTGAAACTACAGGTGTAAACAAGCAGTACATTAAACTATACATTCAAATGCTTCTCTCAACAGTTTGTTTTCACTCCAGCCTTCTGCTCTTCATGTGTCTTCAATTACCTTACTGAAGCACATGACTTCTTAATTGAAAGTGGGAGATAATTAATTGAATTAAAACTGAATTTGATGATATGATTGCTAATATATGTGTTATCTAAAGTGTCTGACTACAATACCTCTTCACACCTGCCTTTGTTTAATGTTAAAAAGTTACATGTTGTATTTGGAAATACAAGTACAGACGATTTCATTTAAAAATTGTGATAAAGAAACAAATTTGTAAAGTGGAGCAAAATGTAATGCAATTCACATGAAGTGTAGGCTTATAGAAGAATACTAGTGAATACAGAACAGTAAAATTAAGAACAGTAGTGGAATCAGGTAATAAGAGTTGAATATTTAAAACAAGGAGTATTAACAAAATGTGGAAATGTTACTTGACAGTACTGACCTTGAAGAGAGACATATGTACTCAATCCACTCAGGGTTTGACATTACGTTTTTGAGAACTAAGCCTTTTGTAAAACAATCTTTTGGACTTGTCACTTGAAATGCGTTTATGCTTAATTAACCATTTCTAGATACTGCAATCAAAGGTGCCTTCAGTAAATAAAGTGCTACATCATTTTATTTCTTACAGTTACTGTAAATTAGTCATAAGTGTCGGTTATGAGATGCCATGACCGGCAGGCAATGCTAATGACAGTAATAACAGCCTGAAAGTCAAATGTTTTATATAGCATAATAAACAATTCATTTGTCAAAGCTGTTCCCTAAATGATCCTGGAACAGAATGCGCAATGTAATGAGGAAATAAGTTGGCTGTTTAATTTCCCCTCAGAGGAAGGGACATTAAAATTCTCTGGGTGGGTGAAACAGGAAACCAATTTTATCATTAAACTCCGCTATGGGAAATGTGAAGTATAACGGAAGCGGATTAATTAAAGAGTTCAGATTTGTATTCTTTATTTTTTCTAAACTAACTTCTACAAATACTCTTTCAAACTGAATGACTTTTTGGATCTATAAACTGACATCATAAGCTTGAATCCCCTTCAGTGAACTAAATGAGTGTTAACGTAATGTGGAAGACATCTTGGAATTGGGCTGCAATTCCAGACTCTTCTGGAAGCGTGGCATTTTCATTTTTGGATCTGTTCATCACGTCAAAGTCCATCCACAGTTCTCAAACACTCTTTTTTGTAATGTAACATAATTATGGGAAAGGAGCTGTATAACGGTGAAATTTAATTCGAGTTTAATGTGAAGGAAGGGATAGTATTACTGTTTAGTTGATTCTTAGAGTAATATTTAAATACTTTATTTAAGGTGGACACATTTTGTGAAGGGTTAGTTTGCTCAGTAAATCTAGACTTCTGTTAGGTTTAAGACAGGTCCTGGTGTATTGTAGTTTTTTGCTTGTGTTGTTTCATTTTCATATTCAAAATCAGCAATAGGAGCAGAGCACAACCTCGTGGCAAATCTCTTCTTCCACAGTTGTCTGTATCAGTGCATCAGATTAGTATTACAATCATATTTTAATTAAACCGAGCCCTGAGGAGACCTGACAGGATGATTTTATCTGCCTTTCCGGTGAATGAATAAACAAGGAAGACTATTGTCTGTTCTCACCTACACAAATACACACTGATACAGTGCGAGGGCATCTTTCAGAACACTGCGGCATCTGTCTCCTGAAGGAAGAGTTTCAAGATAGCCCCAAATCTGCCTGTCTACATCCTCTTACAACGTATAATAAAATGCTGGACAAATGATGTTGTCCCCTGTGGTAAGTATATATTTATTCTTCTTCCCATTAATATGGGTCATTGAGACAACACTGAACCCTGAAGTTACACACCTAATAAAGCAGTTACCTCATAGGACTACTTTATTAACTTATATAAGTTATTAAGTTATTGTTTTTTGTTGTAATTATGCAGTTAATCCCTATTGCCTATTTGCTTGAACTGTAATGCTAGCAGATAGGTTACAGTATTGCACATTACTAGAAAGAGCAACAGTTGGTTACCAGTGGTGTTTTTAACTGGTGTTAAAGCAATGGGCATTTAGTATACTACAGAGCTGAAAACATGTCACCGTTTATCGAGCTCTAAAAACTGTGATATTAAAGGAATTTGGTATAACTGTATGGTTTGCAGTTAAGGAGGATGGTCTGCAGTCAGCAACCCCAGCATAGGATTAATATAGAGTTTAACAACAACAAATCAATATGTTATCAAATGGGACTGTCATCTACTGTAAACAGACTGTGTTTTGTATCTGTCTGGGGCTGTCTGGGGCTGGAGGATTGTTTTCAAGTGCTAAATAAATGATCAAGGTGCCACTGCAGTTCCTTTTCCTGCCGGCTATGTTATGAACAACGACACAGCTATACAAAAAAAAAAAAAAAAACTCCAGAGAATTACTTGTGTGAACTCCCATTTATTTTATTCACTGTTTGACAGTAATTACCCTGTTTTCCCACAAGGGTAATGTTACAGTATTCTGTCTTTTAAAAGCTGTAACTCACAGTAATACTATTTACCTTTCCCCTGCACTGCACTGTACATAGGGCTAATTCTGGCTCAATGATAGTGAGAAAACACCCCAAAAATGTGCACCTTCGTTATGCAAAGTTTACATTGCACCTTAGGAAAAAGCTACACTAATTAATTTATTTACTAATTGAACTATTGCTTGGCAACACAGAAGCCAGATCTGTGGCATCTCCAGCAGGTATTATTTCTGTGAACTGTTGAGGTCAGGTGATGTGACTTGTCCTTTCCTGCAGCTCATGATGAATGTATATACCTCTAGGCAGCAAGGCTCTGGATTCTAGAGCGGAGGGTCGTGGGTTCGATTCCACATGGGGGACACTGCTGTTGTACCCTTGAGCAAGGTGATTGCTCCTGTAAAAACCAAGCTGTGTAAATGTGTAATTGAATGTAAAAGTAAGGTGATCTACCATATCAATTGTAAGTCGCCCTGGATAAGGGTGTCTGCTAAGAAATATAATAATAACATGCACTGAAATAAAGGTGAAAGAGATAATACAGGGTGGACAAGAATGTGTGCTTGTGTAGTGCTGTTTTTACCTTATTTCTGTTTATTATTATTATTATTATTATTATTATTATTATTATTATTTGACTGTAAAGAAGCTTGTAGGACCGATACATAGCAAAACTTAATGATAAGTGTATGTTTCTTTTTGTGTGTTTTGTAAGGAAAAACTACATATTAAAAGGCGTAGCTTGATAGCACATGCAGTGAAAGGGAACAGAGAGGTGTGGTGCCGCCCGATTCTTTGTTCATAAAATAAATTATGGCATAATGGAATTGCTTTGAAATGTCGCCTGCGAGGTCAGCTCAGAATTGGATGCAAAGGGCTTGAAATGGCAGTTCTCCATTCATTCAAATTGTTGACGACTCCTATTTCACTATGCACATGGAAGCTGTGATGCTGATGCTAGGAGAACTGATGTGTATACATTTTAAAACTGTGATGTCAAAATATATATACTTTCCACCCCCCTTCCCTTCCGCCCTCATAAAGTTTGACGCCATGCGAAAGCAGCAGCAAAAGTTGTCTCCTATTCTGCCATTATGTACACATTGCATGGATGCAGAGCATGAAAGTACATGGATTAAGGCATCAGCCAAATGTAAGAAATAAATCAAATGTGGCTATCCCGCTGTGAATGGTTTGGGCTCTGTTTCAATAGCAAAGGGTAATGTGGCTGTGAAATAACATTATAAAGTTACTCATTTTTGTTGCACGAGCTGGATTCATATTACGATCAGAACAGCGAAGATAGTTTTATATTTCTACTGTACTTTGAATGTTTTTTAATCCCCATGAGTTTTAAATATGCTCTCCATAGTTCCTTGAAATTCTAAAAGCACAACTGTTGGCTGCTTTAGTACATTTAGTTTGAATATTTTTTAATAGTTTTAATACATCTCCACCACATTTTTGTGACTTCTTAATGTCCCTACTGGCATTTTCATCTCTTTCAACTCTTTGAACAGGCTAAATACTTTTCATACTTTCGCAACACAAAACCTTCAAGGTACTGAAACGTTTTGATGTAGAGTATTCAAACTGGTGAGGTGGAATCCGATGGACATGATTGTCAGTGAAGCAAACCAATCATAAGAATGAAAATTGAGTAGAGGATATGTCAAAATTCAACTGACCCTGAATGGTTTTGTACATATTTTAAAAACCCATAGTCATTCCAGAAATGCCTAGGTTAATATGGAATTAAAATCAATGCCTAAATTGTTTTGGAAATGAAAAACGTTTACCCTAAAATACCTTCCAAACTTTACCAATTTCACTGTTAAGTAATAGAGTGCATCTGTCGCTAGAGAGAACCAACAATTATATCATGACCAAGCTGACTTCGATCCAAGAGCTGTGTGTTTGAAAATCGTAACTCTGTTACCTCAGCCTGAGGCAGAAGTGTAAATAAATCATAAATGACTTGAGTGATGGAGCAGGAATAATACATACCAACAATTGCTGGAGCACAAAAGCCTGTTCAGATTAGTATATTTTTCATTACAGGGAAAAGTAGGTTCAGCAAACAGCTTTGAAAAATTGTTAAACAGTTACAGCTCTGCTACTCCCAGGGTTTTTCTGTAGTACTATGTGCCAGAGTAGTGGTTTCATTCCAACTTAACTCTTAATTACCAAGGCTTACGGAATTCCTAATTGAACTATTTTAGTAATCAGGTCCTTTTTAAACTGATTTCTGCACTCGGAAATAATCTACTTTTGATGCATTATTGCCAAGGAATTCAAAAAATAGAATGCTATTTCGTCTGTTCTGATTAGTAAATGTTTCTCCCCTCCAGCTATCAAGATGACTCTAATAGGTTACCAATTAATTCCCAGACACAGGTGGGAATTATACACAATCTAACATTCCCATAATAAGATCTTTGTTTTTCATTGTCCCAATTGCTTAACTGATCACTGAAAAAGTTCACCTGAATGAGCAGAGCTCTGAAAGCTTGGATTACAATAAAGGGACCATCAGTGACCCCTATGCAGCTTTTTTAATATATAAGTTTATATAAGTATAAACAGTTTTAGAAATAGGTGTAATCAAACAAATGGTGCAGCAAAAGGGTTAAATGAGTGTAATTAAGACTAATTAGTATGAAAATCAGAAAACACAGTAAGTAGGTCCCCAGGACAAGGATTGAGAGACTTTCTGTGAAAATACAAACAGGAATAGAACTCTTTGCTTAAGATCTAGAAACATTTGTGCAGTTACATTAATTATTAGTTAAATTAATAATTAGATGTGACTTGTTGTAGATTACATTGGATCAATAAATTAATTCATTGATAAAGCTTATTTATGTATGCATTTTTCAATGATGTGCTAAGATTTTTTTATGTGTTTATGATCTGTCTATAAACAATTTTTTCAGGTCTCTTTAGGGTTTTTTAATTACATAATTGAATTACTTTTTTTGGCAAATAACACAGTGGATCTTGTTCACGTAGGAGGCTCAAAGACATGGGTAAAGGTTTGGCATTTAAAGGGTTTTGCTTCAATATTAAACAAACAAACAATTGTTTGAAAGAAGGCTTGTGAGAACTCAGCCATTCCTCTCTCTCATATTGTATTCATTCAAGGATGGGCCTTTTGAAAAAAATATAAAAATAACAATGTCAATAACTATAAAACTAAACTTTTAACTTAAAATTAAAAAAGTAATTTTAATTTCTGACATTGCACTTGGTTCTATTTGATGTAATACAGAACAATGGGTAGTTTGCAAATTATGGCAGAGACATTTTTATAATAGAGCTAAACCTATTCACCTGTTTACACTGCATTGACTGGCTTCTGTGCAGCTAGCAGCATGCTGTCCATTTATCTGCGATCTGCTGCTCTGAGAGAGGGCGCTACAGTGCAAGAGCCCCAGCACATAACAGATAAGGCCATCTTGCATCGAGCACTGAAGCAATCACATGTTTTTCTGCTTGCGTTAGTCCATTTGTTCTTCATTCTGGTCTTATAGATAATTATCTTAAAAGTGCAGCTAGTTTCAACTGTCTCCTTATCTAATAACAGTCGCATTTGCTGTCTTTATGAAAACAACATCAGTCAATATAATATGCAAAGCTGGAGATACAATAGGCTGTACTCTATCCTGAGGTCAACTGCTGTACCTTTCTTGGAAATTGCAGATAAGTCTGGCTCTCCTATGACCAACACAAAAATGTGATTACAATTGGCAAATATCCAGATCACAAAAAATAGGTATTTAGCATGTCAAATGAGAAATAGTTCATAAGATGATTTATGATTAAACGATCTACACTCACCTAAAGGATTATTAGGAACACCTGTTCAATTTCTCATTAATGCAATTATCTAACCAACCAATCACATGGCAGTTGCTTCAATGCATTTAGGGGTGTGGTCCCGGTCAAGACAATCTCCTGAACTCCAAACTGAATGTCTGAATGGGAAAGAAAGGTGATTTAAGCAATTTTGAGCGTGGCATGGTTGTTGGTGCCAGACGGGCCGGTCTGAGTATTTCACAATCTGCTTAGTTACTGGGATTTTCACGCACAACCATTTCTAGGGTTTACAAAGAATGGTGTGAAAAGGGAAAAACATCCAGTATGCGGCAGTCCTGTGGGCGAAAATGCCTTGTTGATGCTAGAGGTCAGAGGAGAATGGGCCGACTGATTCAAGCTGATAGAAGAGCAACTTTGACTGAAATAACCACTCGTTACAACCGAGGTATGCAGCAAAGCATTTGTGAAGCCACAACACGTACAACCTTGAGGCGGATGGGCTACAACAGAAGACCCCACCGGGTACCACTCATCTCCACTACAAATAGGAAAAAGAGGCTACAATTTGCACAAGCTCACCAAAATTGGACAGTTGAAGACTGGAAAAATGTTGCCTGGTCTGATGAGTCTCGATTTCTGTTGAGACATTCAGATGGTAGAGTCAGAATTTGGCATAAACAGAATGAGAACATGGATCCTTCATGCCTTGTTACCACTGTGCAGGCTGCTGGTGGTGGTGTAATGGTGTGGGGGATGTTTTCTTGGCACACTTTAGGCCCCTTAGTGCCAATTGGGCATCGTGTAAATGCCACGGCCTACCTGAGCATTGTTTCTGACCATGTCCATCCCTTTATGACCACCATGTACCCATCCTCTGATGGCTACATCCAGCAGGATAATGCACCATGTCACAAAGGTCGAATCATTTCAAGTTGGTTTCTTGAACATGACAATGAGTTCACTGTACTAAACTGGCCCCCGCAGTCACCAGATCTCAACCCAATAGAGCATCTTTGGGATGTGGTGGAACGGGAGCTTCATGCCCTGGATGTGCATCCCACAAATCTCCATCAACTGCAAGATGCTATCCTATCAATATGGGCCAACATTTCTAAAGAATGCTTTCAGCACCTTGTTGAAGCAATGCCACGTAGAATTAAGGCGAAAAGGGGTCAAACACAGTATTAGTATGGTGTTCCTAATAATCCTTTAGGTGAGTGTACATTAAGAATGCCTAGTTTCGATGCTTTATTCATCAATCATAACTTGACTGTACTTGGCTTAATAGCTTGCCCACCTGCCATAAAATGTTTTAATTTATTTTGATACTGTAGCCATAATTCAAATGTGTATGAAAATGTTTGCCACCCACAATGCACTAACATTAACATCATAACGCAGATGAAAGGTTGTGAAGGAGTTTCACTTCAGTTAAAACTACCCTTTGTCTTAATAATTCCAGGTTTGGTGTGCAAACAGCTTTTGGGCTGTAGAACTGAAAGATGTAGAGAATACTAACAGGATACCTACTTAATAATAATGAGTAATTCTGTTAAAATCCCAGTGTGGAGCTTTTTACTTTTTATTGCAAACTTATCTTGCTAGACATGTGCCATTGGCTTCTGGGATATATTTAGTAAATCATTGTGACCAATTAAGAAGATAATACAGCTGGAGATCCTTTCGCTAGTCTCCAGCAGGAGACATGTCTGTTCTAGTGACAGTTGTAATAGGTAATAATAATAATATCAGTTGGAGTCCTGTTTTTACATAATGCAATCAGGTTGAATTCCTCATTTGCTGGGTGACTCATTAACAGTTTACCATTCATACTCATCATCCTAAAGTTAGAGGAGACATAGAGAAGCACTTGTCTGCTTCTCTTTTAAGTGGCTAACCTTGCAATGGTAATGTATTCTGCATCAGTGTGTGTCAGCAGTCTATTTTGAGTATTTATAGGCCCATGGAATGGGTGCTCATTATTGTATGTTTTTTTGGTTTAGTTTTCTGTTATGGGATACTGTGCTTTGAATCGCAAAAAGCTTATTCTTTCAAAATTAAGTGAAGGAACACTCGCAATTTTTTTAAAAAAGTGATTGTTTTATTCATTTTTCTTTTATGAATTATTATTTTACCCAGAGTTTCCAGTTTTTGCTCCACCATATTTCAAAATCCGGAACATTGGAATAGTTCACTCAGAATGAATCCAAACAATTTTGGAGAGAAGGCCGTGGTGTGAGAATGAGAAGCGAGAGGACATAACAACAGAGTAACATTCTAGGCTTCATTGATTGGTTTTGTTATTTTGTGATAAGTATCACCTATTTGTGATGGATTTAATGAGTGAGGTACATAACTATTGGCTATGTCCCTTGTACCTTTATATTGGATTATATTTATTGATGAGCTGACAGTGTGGTACCCAAAGGAATTACTGTGGAATAACTATGAAGGCTTGGCAAATAATACACCCAAGGAAAATATGTTATTAATGTGCTGATCTATAGAGTTGGCCACTGTGTGTTCCCAGCAGAGACACATTTATCAATACAAAATGCTGAATTTTCAGAGGGAAAATAAATAACAGGGCCTCGGCCTAATGATTTCCAAATACGGTGAAACTGCAAGGAGCAGTGTGTCTTTGAATCATGAAGTATAAGGAGTTATGCTACATTTAAAGAACAAAAGACACCAATGTACTTTTGTCTCAGCTGACTACAATCTGAGTTTGGTAAAAAAAAAACTGTGTCGTAGAAAATCATTTGGTTCAGTACTTTAGTATTTTAGTATTGAAGTGGTATGGCTATTGATATGGATTTAAGATCAGTAACCTTTTTGTTCTTCTTTCAGCATTCCAGAGCTTGGTAATTCATGCAATTATTTTTTAATGTAATAGGTCATAAAGCTAATTGAATTTAATCAGATTAATCAGAGTACTTTCTGTGTGGAAAGTTATTTTATCAATTAATCTAGCCCTTTTGGTTATTAAATAGTCATGTTGTGTCAATTCTCTGTATTTGGTATTTGGGCAGTTTTATTTTTATACAGTTTGAACACTGCTGTATTATTAACATTGTTTATATCTGATCAATAAACAAATATATTTTGCTTGGTCCCTGTAATGTTTTTACTTTACTTTACCTTCTACTTGTCTTTTGCAAAGAAATCAAAAGTGCATACCAAAGAGTGTCAGACTGAAAGCTTCGAGAAGGGTAACTTGATTTAAAAGTGATTAAAATGTTATGTCATTTAAAAAATAAATAAATAAATATAAATATAAATATATATATATATATTTTTTTTCTTTTCGTTTTTTTCCCTCAATAACTGCAGTAGTCTTTTTTCTACAGGAACTGAGAGAATGGAGTTGCCTTGAATTCTACCTTCAATGTCTGTATCTCTAGCTAGGCCTCTCACTGTGACTGTAACAGCATGCTACAGCAGTTGTCATAGAAACTGGCCTTTTCCCCCATTATGATTGGCCCTGTTCTGGTTTATTCTTTCGATTTCCTGTTTTTAATGAAATTAGGCAGGCAGTTAAGTACACTTGAAGAGAACAGAATGATCTTTTCTCTCCACTGGTATTGTCACAAACATATGACATTTTATTCTCTAGGCATACATCATCATCGCCCTCATAGAGACAAATTTCCTTCAGAAGTAATAGTCCACAATACTGCAGATAATTGTATCATTTTGTAAGAGATCTTTAATTACATACAAATAGGGCCCTACATTATAAAGCGTTACAACTTCAAATTGAAGCCTGAGTCACACCAGCAAGTCAAATATATATATATAAACTTTGTGAAGTATTGCAGTTCAAGACATAAATTATAAGAACATGAGAACATAAGAAAGTTTACAAATGAGAGGAGGCCATTCGACCCATCGTGCTCGTTTGGTGTCCATTAATAACTAAGTGATCCAAGGATCCTATTCACTATATTTTTGAATGTTCCCAGCTTGTCGGCTTCAACCACATTGCTGGGGAGTTTGTTCCAGATTGTGACAACTCTCTGTGTGAAGAAGTGTCTCCTGTTTTCCGTCTTGAATGCCTTGAAGCCCAATTTCCATTTGTATCCCAGGGTCCGTGTGTCTCTGCTGATCTGGAAAAGCTCCTCTGGTTTGATGTGGTCAATGCCTTTCATGATTTTGAAGACTTGGACGTATGCTCCTTTTTATGATGTGTGCCACATACATATGTTGTGAGCTGATGCAGTGTTTCATGAGCCTTTGGGATTCATATGCGGTTGTTGTTACCAATGAATGAGGTAACTCTAGGCAGGATGTTGAGAATCTGCTGTTACAAAACGTTTAACAGTTTGAAGGAGGAAGCTAAACTTGAAAAACCTGTCTTCCAATAGCGTTAACAGGCCAAAGTGATTTTTATTTATTATATTGTTGTCATTTCTGCCAAGCATTTACTTGCATAACAATGCATATGGATGCTGGTTTAAAATCCACAGGAAGCTGTACAATCCTTTTATTGGGAGTAATTTAGCACATTGGCCCACTAAATGAACAAGTCTGTTAGGCCGCTAGCACAGTAAATGTCTTCCACCTGACGACAAATAAAAATAGTAACTTTTTATTTTGAATACCAGCTTTTCTTTGACTTCACAGAGTTTGCAAATAGCCTATTCATTATCTGCAATTATAAAGCGGCTGCAGAGAACATACACAAAGCCTATTATAATAAAACCATTTGGAAATCTTAACAAAATAAATAAAATAAAGCTACACATAAAGGTCTTTCAGATGTGGGTGATTAAACTGACTTGATTTGCTCTGTTTGCTAGTATCTCCAGCACTTAAGGTTTTCGACTGATTTCAAGGGTTCCAGGAATTGACTGATTATGCAGAACAATACCGGATACTTCCTGTTTGATGACTTAATCAGAGAAAGGTAAACGCTTTGCCCTCGAGCCCTTAGTGCACAGTATTCTCAGCCCCCCAAGGGTGGCAATGGACAGCTTCATACATAAAGACTACTGAGGCCTGGCAAACCCTCAAATCCCTGAAAACGTAAAAAGTCCATTCAAATGGGTTTCTTTCTTTTCTTCGCTTGAAAATATGAAGCCCTGTTCTCTGTGTCTTGTTTTCTGCTCTACAGATTACAGATCCAGTAGTTGTGTAGCACAAAACAAACTGCAGGTATAATTACTCCTTCCTGCCATTCCAAAATCACGCACCTGCAGAGACGTTTGCCAGGTAACAGAGCCGCAATGAACACAACCAGCCCTGTAATTCTAAGATCTTGTTTCTACCCAATGCAGAACCCTGTTTTTATGCAGAACAGTTTACGCTAGAATCTGTAGCAAGATGTCCCAGCATTATTCACCTTGGCAGTAACAGCGAGTGAGATCACTATGGTAACAGGGATATAGAAGCAAGAACAGAAGTTAACATGAGGTTGGTTGGTGAGCTGCCTGTCAGATTGGGGACTGCTCATTGTTTGGAGTTATGCAATCGTAGCACATTAGAATGCATGCAAAGGTGAACCAGCTTAAGCATGGAGAAGATCAAGTGGCAACAGTTTTCATTTACAAAACAGACAGCTTCTGTAATAGTTTCTGTTATAATGTTTCAGCACCAATGCCATTTTGGTCTATAATATAGTTAATGCTGACAGCTTTTGATCTGTATTCCTAGCAACTACCAACCAAATTAAATCGATTAGTATAAAGCTATATTTCATGATTCACAGGAAAAGAGGGCTCTCACTGAGATATTTGTTGCTCTAACAGGTGCATTGCTGTAGCACCTGACTGCAATTAAATATTTCTATTCATTTTTAATGCAACCACATTAAACCTCTCTGTTGGTTCTCTGATAATTTCACGTTATCTATGTATTTTTATTAGTCAATAATAATAATAATAATAATGTGTTACCCGTAATATGCAAAACTTGCATTGATGTAGAAAGGTTAGATTAAGTTTACTATGAAACCTAGAAGTATGTTTTTGTTTTTAGTAATACAACAAGACGATATCCAAATTAACATACAAAGTGCAATTATGTTCATTTTTATTTCTTCAGAGACCTTGTCATGGTTTTCTGTTAAGATATTTGCCTGCAGTAGTTTAAAGAGCTTTACAGTAGAGGAAAATAATGACGAATCAGAAGACAGAAATTAATAAATATCAATAATATTAATTATTTGTAATTAAATATAATAATGTAAATCCAGATGTGTAAAAGAAAAATAAACATTGCTTGTCAGTTGCACAATCAATATGAATCTGAAAGAAAGATGCAATTCTCCTTTTAGCAGCGATGCTTAGTTCTTTTGAGTCTTTTCTTTTCAATTAGGTAATTGCTGGAACCCTTTCATTAAATTTTAATTGGTCCGTGCTTTAAGACGATAGTCATGCTGCTAAAGGCAAAAGGAGCTTTTCTGACCTGCAAGAGGAACTCAATCCATACCTGTCTGCTGCAGATGACAGCTGAGAACACACATCAGCCGGCACAATGAATACACTGAAACCTTATGCTGTGTTTTTTTTTTTTAATTCTTTCTTCTGAAGCAAGGCTAGAGGATCACAGCAGGCAAGCAGGAGAGTATTGTACATAATGACCTAAGATGATGAGCAATGTTGTAATTGGACGATACACTAATGAGCTGTATACCTTCGATACCTAGCTGCTTCAGTATATACAAAAATGTCCCTTGTATTTGTTTGCTTTTTAATTGGGCTGTTGATTGTCCTCCTGCTGCTTTGCATGGTTCTGCTTAACAAAATACTGGATCAAGTCTTACTGGGCCTTAAGTATTCTTTATATTTGTATATATATCGATATATGTATATACACAGATATACATATAGGGTCTGTGAGGCACAGATCTGTGCCTTTTCGGTTTTAAATGGTTTCATTTAATGCTTTTTTTGTTATGTTCTGCTGCATTAATCTCTCTGAAGCAGTCTATGCTGTTATGAAATGTGCATTGAGTACTTCTGTAGGGCTTCAACATAACTGCTGTGTTCATCCTGAATGCTGTTTAAATAAATAAATAAAATGTTCTAAAGTTTAAAATATAAAAGTGGGTAGATAACTGTTGTCATTCAATCACCTGTCATCTGGCTGACTTTTCATGTTTTTGCTTGCCTAAGTTTCCAATAATAAACTGCCAATTTAGCCAATCAAAACTGGGTGGTTTCAGGTGAACGTAGCCATGGCTACTCTAAGCTCGTGATGGTCAAACTAGTCACAGACGGCAAAGAAAAAAAGAGGTAAACATCTGATAAATTACATACCAAAATGCAAAATAAAAAAGTGGAATATCAAAATTAGTGACAGGAATTTTATTCTTGACATTTATGGTGTATCGAATTTGTTATTAACATGAAAAGTGTGTGACTAGAGGGGAGGTATCGCAAAAAATAATCAGACAGGCAACATATAAATAGTAAATATAGAAGCAATGTAGAGTTCACATGGGTGACATTTTATAATGTTGAATATTAGAAGTTGGTGATTTTAGATTGTACTGCCTGTTTCGGTTACATACTGTGTGAACTTGAATTAGTACAGGTGAGTTTATCTGGTTTATCTTGTGCTCCTACCCCTAGGTCTCGCACATAGCGCAGGCGCAGAGTTCAGTGCAATAATACAGCCAACCCCAAACACAAATAACAGTCAGAAAAAGTCCCCATATACCTTCTGAGCATTACTTGAATCCCATCTTTCACAATAACAACAGCATCCCGCTATTGGTCACAATGCTCAGTCCAAAGTTAAAGATGTTTTGGCTCATCACAATAACAATACTCACAGCATATACACTCACCTAAAGGATTATTAGGAACACCATACTAATACTGTGTTTGACCCCTTTTCGCCTTAATTCTATGTGGCATTGATTCAACAAGGTGCTGAAAGCATTCTTTAGAAATGTTGGCCCATATTGATAGGATAGCATCTTGCAGTTGATGGAGATTTGTGGGATGCACATCCAGGGCACGAAGCTCCCATTCCACCACATCCCAAAGATGCTCTATTGGGTTGAGATCTGGTGACTGTGGGGGCCAGTTTAGTACAGTGAACTCATTGTCATGTTCAAGAAACCAATTTGAAATGATTCGACCTTTGTGACATGGTGCACTATTGTGCTGGAAGTAGCCATCAGAGGATGGGTACATGGTGGTCATAAAGGGATGGACATGGTCAGAAACAATGCTCAGGTAGGCCGTGGCATTTAAACGATGCCCAATTGGCACTAAGGGGCCTAAAGTGTGCCAAGAAAACATCCCCCACACCATTACACCACCACCAGCCTGCACAGTGGTAACAAGGCATGATGGATCCATGTTCTCATTCTGTTTACGCCAAATTCTGACTCTACCATCTGAATGTCTCAACAGAAATCGAGACTCATCAGACCAGGCAACATTTTTCCAGTCTTCAACTGTCCAATTTTGGTGAGCTTGTGCAAATTGTAGCCTCTTTTTCCTATTTGTAGTGGAGATGAGTGG
Organism: Amia ocellicauda; assembly: GCF_036373705.1. Classification (NCBI taxonomy): domain Eukaryota; kingdom Metazoa; phylum Chordata; class Actinopteri; order Amiiformes; family Amiidae; genus Amia; species Amia ocellicauda. Next base: position 27,687,331 of record NC_089854.1, on the reverse strand, counting down.
TACCCGGTGGGGTCTTCTGCTGTTGTAGCCCATCCGCCTCAAGGTTGTACGTGTTGTGGCTTCACAAATGCTTTGCTGCATACCTCGGTTGTAACGAGTGCTTATTTCAGTCAAAGTTGCTCTTCTATCAGCTTGAATCAGTCGGCCCATTCTCCTCTGACCTCTAGCATCAACAAGGCATTTTCGCCCACAGGACTGCCGCATACTGGATGTTTTTCCCTTTTCACACCATTCTTTGTAAACCCTAGAAATGGTTGTGCGTGAAAATCCCAGTAACTGAGCAGATTGTGAAATACTCAGACCGGCCCGTCTGGCACCAGCAACCATGCCACGCTCAAAATTGCTTAAATCACCTTTCTTTCCCATTCAGACATTCAGTTTGGAGTTCAGGAGATTGTCTTGACCAGGACCACACCCCTAAATGCATTGAAGCAACTGCCATGTGATTGGTTGGTTAAATAATTGCATTAATGAGAAATTGAACAGGTGTTCCTAATAATCCTTTAGGTGAGTGTATAGGCTAATTATTAGTAATCCTGACCAAGATACAATTGTAATATATTGGATTTGTTGTGTTAAAAACCTCCAGTTTCACATTGTCCGGTGCACACTTTTTTCTCGAAAGCTTAAGAATATAATACAATTTTCCGTTTAAGAAAATAATCATAATAATAAAGGATTAGTTTTTTTCAATGCATTTTTGTATCCCTTTTATAAACGGGATAACCAACTAGGAGCTGGTTGCATACTTAACTCCCAAGCAAGATTTGAAATCCACTCACTTCAAAACAACTTTCTAGTTAAAGCATGATGGGGGAACGTCGTTTTGAAGTTGATTTTAAGTCCTGCTTGGGAGTTAAGTCTAGATTATGGCTTTAATGCAACTGGCTTCTGGTCTTGTAGGTTCTGTTGTGTTAAATTAATTAATTTGTGACAAGAATATTGAATCTTGAATAGGTCAGCTGATGTAGTTGTTTAAAATTTGTTTATCGCTGATCATAATCAGGATGCAATCATAAATTAACATGACCACATGAAAAATGGCATATATGAAACGAGGTAGAAAATGTCATGCTGAAGTCAGTTGCAGCAATGAGGAACAAGAAGACAGTTGTAGTCCTCAGAAGTGATGTTCATGAACAAGCAGACAGAGTGATGTGGAAAAAGGACATGACATCAGGACATGACAGTAATAATGATAATGGTTTTGGGTATATTGTTTCTTCATAGTCAGATTTCTGAGATTTCAGTAATTTGAGTAATAATTTACATAAATGTGACTTTTTAAATTGTAGGCCTATATCTTATAAAATGTTCCAATTCAAATTTTGTATAACATATTATGCTTAACTTCAACCCCCCTTTTTAAAATTATAGGAAGGCTCAGATTAGGCATATTATTAGTTCAATTAAGTAATCGAGAGCTCAATTGGAATAAGAAGGAGAATGGGTAATTGGTCCTCCAGGATCAGGGTTGAGAACCACTGGCCTAGCTAAATGACATGTTTTTATTTTGTTTTAATTGTTAATTTTACTGTTGATGCAAAATTAAATTAAGTTTCTTTCTTCAAAAGGCTCACATTATTTGAATTATATACTGCAAGTGGTGTACTAATAGCATTGTTTAATTTAGGAACTTAAAGTAAAACTTGCAACATTGATATGATTAATATAATAATGATATACAGAAGTCAGAATCCAGCGTCAGATTTTGGTCATATACTGGGTGTATGTGAAAGTCGGAATTACGTCAGATTCTGATGTTGTAACAATGACATTATTGTAACGTCAATCCAACTTTCACCAAGATCTGACGTCTGATTCTGACGTCAATGCAATGTTATTCCAACTAACTGTGCCAGCTGGGAAACCTGGGGCAGGATTAAATAAAAAATGTTGGTGATGCGAGTCGCTCGCAGAAGCATTAGCGCATGTCTGCGAATGGAAATCGTGCTGCTAAACTATCGTGGTATTAAATCTGACCTGATTTGTGCCGCAAAATGACCTTCTTGCAGCAACTTTCTTGCACAGCGCGAGAGAATAAAACACAGCTTTCACAGCCACTACTACAACACTACACACTGTACTGAGACACACTTTCATGTTTAGTTAGATGCTTCTCTCTTCTAATTTGTAATGTAAATCCCATGATGTACAGTTGTGTAGTTTGCTATTAGCGGCTGGTTAAAGTTGTAGTTAATCCCGCCCAACAGTACAATGGGAGTGGTTACATTTTCACTGCATTAAATCAAGAAAATATCTGTGAGAAAACCTGAAAATGCTCTTGCAGGTCCTCGAAGTTGTTCAGTACTGTTTTACACCTGCTAGGCCAATTGGGTAGTTATGTTGAAACAGGTGGCTTAACACTGTACTTATTTATTTGGAGGGTTATGTCACTTATAATGTGCTTATATTACAAGTTATGTTCAGTGAGCTAAAACTACTCAAAACTTTTTTGCGCTCCACTATGACAGAAGAAATTGTTTATGGCGGTGCACCTGTACATAAGGACTCGCACTGATGTCTGTTGATGTTATTGATGAATTCAGTGTCACAACAGAGATTTGCATTCACACACAAACTCCTACATAGCGGCGAAACAGCTAATTTCCAATGAACAGTTCTTCCAATGAGAAATGTAACCACTATGAGTTTTGTAGTCAGTGTGTCACAATTTGTTTTTAATCTGCACCACTGCATATAACCCAGCTAAAACACAATGTTGGCACAGCGTTATAGAAATGTAATTCACCTTGTCACAACACTGGCAACGTTGTCTGTTAGCTGGGAAGTGGACGCTGAATAAAATATTTACATTGACCTATTATTCACCAAACCATTGATCGACCCGCTAATAGATAACGCATAGGTAAGGGTGTCTGCCAATAATAATAATAATAATAATAATAATAATAATACAAATAATAATAACTACACAGCTTTCATCAATGGCAGCTTCGGTTTTTATTTTATATTTTTTTCTTCTACTCATAGTTGTAACCGCTATGATGTATAGGCTTGTAGTTTTGTGTCAGGGGGGAGATTAATGCTGTGCATTTACAGCACGGAGCGCAGATGTGTTTCTCTGCTTTATTGACACATCGCTGCTTATCGCAGGACTGTCTTGCTCTACCGCTCTCTTCAATTTCAGACACTGTGATTGTAGTCCTGTGATGGACCCATTCCATCTTGGAAGCCACGCCAGCAAAACATGTCTCCCCCCTGTTCTCAGGTCCTCATATTTTAGATTTAATTGACGAGCTGAGCTGCGAGATTCCTTTCTGCGACTCTTCTGCAACTTCACGTTCACACCTTGCGAACATTTATGATTTAATCCTGCCCCTGGTGACACAACACATTTTGGAAACTGAATATTCATAATTTCCTTCTTAGAGCTCATCTACACAAAATTATAATTATATTCAAAATAAATCGAGCTTTTCTGTGGCAAACTGCACAACTAATCTGCTATTACTACCAAGCTTTCGAAGTAACCAACAGCAACAACAACACTAAAACACATTTTTAAGATTTAGATAGAGATTTAATCTAAGTTAAAGATATGCTTTATGCCAAGAAAATGACTTCGAGCATTTTGTGGGAAAATAAATGTTTTGATATTATCTTCGAGCGATTCACAGGACTGGAGTCAGTATCTCAAAATGAAATAAACATGTTTGCGGTTCTGAGTCAGATATGTGAAGTGTGCTGTCTACAATACAGATGATTTTTTTATGTGATCCTTTGAAACCTTGTTTTGTTTCCTCTGACAGCACTGTTAATGTCTTTTCCCTAGATAAGTTGTAACTTAATCATCAGACAGCACGGATTTAAACTTGGATCATTTCTGGGCAAATACTTTTCTGACCAATTTTAATTTTACTTATCACATTTTGACATTTATCACCAGATGAGATGTATCTCTGTGGAAACTGGATGTGACTCCATTAATCTCTCCCTTTGGTATCACTACTTTTTCAGTTAATGTTGTTTCATATCCCAGGGTAGAGTAATTACACTGGTTTGGGAGTAAGTGTGTCGAACATCGAACACGTTTGGCTCATCACCACAAATTATACAGGAAGTGCTTGTCATAGCCTGAGTTGCTGCTACCCAGTCCCTAGTGGACTGACACGGGATATGTTGCTGAATCTTCAAAACCTTATAAACATTGATCTTACAGCATTCTTCTGAAACACACAATCTGTAATTTGCAAGCCCTCTGCATAAGTGTTATGTAATTTTGTGACATGGTACAAGTTTCAGCAATACATTACAAAAACATTCTTGCATAATTGAAATGCAGTATAGTCATATAGCGTAAGTTCTCATACATATGTAAGAATCCCTTGACACAAAATTGGTGTACTCTATGAGACTGGAATATTTGATGCATACACATGGGACATTTTCATTGATTAACCCCCCTAGGTCGGAGTATGCTGTAGTCATATTTTAATGTGATTATGTTATTTGAATACTAAAAGGAAGGGATTTCTCTGCTGACTAAAAACAATCAAGATCCGTGAAGGTTGAATTACATATCATGGCAGGTAAATATATTAGTTCCGAGTACACCATTTTTTAAGCCTGTCTGAAAATATTAGGTGCCAAACTCAATTGTGTTTGAGTGTAATTTGGGCCTTCTGTATTGAAAGCTGTAGGTATTTCAAGCGTATTCTGCTGCTATTGCCAATAAAGCTACATTTTGTCTTACATCGTACTTTAAAAGAAGAGTAAATAGCTTTGTTTTGTAACCTTTAAATAGGGCTTAAAAATGACCTTTATAATCACCTACTGCTGTCATTAACAGCAGGCCTGTTTCTCTCACAGAATAAGGTTATATTTAGATCTCATGATTGAAGAAATCTGGAGTCCCAGCTGTACAGGTTCCCTGGCTTGTTCTACATACATTTGCATAACAAATTAATTCTGATTACCATTAAGAAGTATTTTACTTGACCTAATATTAGGAGTATTTATTTATTTGTTTATGGAAGGACCAAAGCAGTCGATCATCATGCTTTGAAGCCTTTGAAGTTGGTCTTGGGTCATTGTGAGAAGAGTAAACAAATCAATTTTCAGTAAGTCTCAATTAAACTTGAAAATGCACACATGGTTTTGTGGCACAGGAGTTAATATGGTGAAAGGGTGAAAGGGTATTGCTTGTGTTGAGAAAGGGAAGCTATTTAAATGAAAACCGTATCTGGGAGCAGCTTGAAGTCTATTGTATTATGTGGAGAGGCAGGGACAGAAGATGCGTGTGTGTGCACACATGCATGCAAAATCAATAAGGTCACAGAGGCTTGGCATTTCCTTACAGACCCCGTCCATATGGTGGATAACACACACAGAGGTGTGACTAACGTGAGGGTTAGGAAGGAAGGAAAACCTTTGACTTAAGTTGGTATCCATTATTCTTTTGTGACTCTTCTTGATCATGAAGAATAGATCATCGCTGCAGAAATGGCAACACAGATTAGTGTTGGATTGGCTTCAGGGGTTTTAACACACTGGATGTGAAGTTCAGAAACTATTTATGACCTTTTACAGAGCTACAGACAGGCATGATTTATTTTTATTTTTGTGTAGCTCTCACATGTAGCACTACGTGGAAATGACTACGTGACAAACAACACACTCACAAAACAAATACAGTCATGCTACATCTCAGCAATGTGTGGGTTTAAAGGGTTTGGCACAACAGATAGATGAGAGAAACCTTGAGATCCTGTTTCAGCCAAACCTTCACAATGTAAAATTGCAACTCAGACTCTCTGTGCAACTGTCAGTCTGGCCTTTTGTGTTCTGTTTGACTAGAAAAACATTGTGTATGCGTACTGTATTGTGCCTTGTGTATTGGACCACTATAAACCCATATGCTGTTCTACAACAAATTAGATGCTGGTGCTTTTTCTTTTTCTTTTTTATCCCATATAGAGTATATCCAACTTCAAGTTTTTCAGTTTGTATAATCCCAATCATTCATCAGCGAGCAGGGAGTTTTTGGTAATTTGTTCTTACTGGAAAAGCTGAGTGTAAGGGAGATTAATTGCAAAGGTTTACTGCAGCAACCCCAATATATCAGAGTTATTAATGATGCATGAGGTAATTACAAAGGTGTCTCACTAAATAAAAGTTAGTTTACCTAGTCAACCCTTCTCATAAACTCACACACAATTATATGTTGTCTTGAGGATGTGAAAATGTTTGGACATGTGTGAAGAGACTTTCTTTTTCTTGAGAAAAATCTCTCTTTAATTCTAAATGTAATGTCGTGGAACAATTGAGTTTAGAGGGAGAGTTCACAGAGAAATTCTGAGCAGGACATTGATGCATATTTGCCGAAACCTTACCAATTTACTAATGTTCTTCATCTTATGTTGTAAGTCGCCCTGGATAAGGGCGTCTGCCAAGAAATAATAATAATAATAATAATAATAATAATAATAATAATAATAATCTTTCAGTACTGCTACCACACTCACAAGTACAGATGTAACTGATAAGACCAAGTAGAACTTTGCAAGTTATTGTAAAGTGGTAAAGTTGGTATCAAATTTCAGATTTGATGCCCGTCATGCACACACAAGTAAACAATTGTTTTTGTTTTATTACTAAGTACGTTCAATAATGGATTCATAAATAAAGTGACACGCCACACCCATCTGCTTTGTTTTCTAAACCTTTTTCTTGGCTTTGCTTTATACGTCATATCCATTGTTCTTTGAATTTTGCTCTATGGATAGAACTTACCCTTCAGCAAAACATATTTAACTCTGTTCTGTGGGAACTTCATTTTGATGTATTCATGCATACATAATCATGAAAACTATTGCCTTTGGTTAATGTAATAGTCTCTTAACCATTAACACCACGCCAAGCTTCATTTAGAAAAAAAAATCTGATATACACTCTCTTTTAAATGGGAAGCATTAGCATTTTGCTGCAGGTGTCAGCGGGGTGAAAGTCCGGTAAAACACTGGAGCCCCTGGTTCACAGAGTCACAGGAAGCGTCCCGAGTGGGAGTATCACTCTAATGAAATGTGTTAGTTCCTCGGCTCAGTTGGCTGTCCCTTGGGTATTCCTAGGCTATTAGTTGTCACTGGGTGTCTATTGTTTCCCTTCACCAGGGACACGGCAGCGGGAATATGACAGAGCTGAAACCTTGCCTGCGTTTGCCGAGAAGCACAACCCCAATAATGGCACACATGAGCATGTGCTCATCTGGGGAATCTCACACAAACCTGCCCTGAGGAAAAGCATCTCCGTGGACGAGCATTTGTTCCAGCCGCCGCACAAAGAACAACACAAGCTGCTCAGCAGGCTGGAGAGAGGCAGGAACAAGCTGAGGAACATACATGTGAGTAGCATGCTCTCAACTATTAGGAAAAAAGAGGGATGGAATTTGGATCAAGAGGCATTGGCTTTCTGTGAACTCTATCCTTGCTGTTTGCTGTTGTTGGTTTGGATACTACTTGGGTCCCCTTATTTTTAAATTTTTCTTCCTCCACGTGCGCTTGTTTGCAGGTAGTAATTCCTTTGGGTTTACTGGACTTTATACTTGCATATCTTTAGTACCTTGCTGTGTCATCTGCTGCTTTTGTCATCTAGGCAAAGCCTTACCAGCTCCCCCCCTTTCATTCCCTGGAGCTTATGGTGTTACTTGTTTTAAGCACTTAGTAGCACTGCCATGAAACATACTATGTGTGTTTTTGTGATTATTGAAAAATAAGGGGGAACGCATCTGCTTGAACCCTTGATGTTAAAGTATGTGGATTTATAGTATTTCATATTGATTTGGCCATTTCTTTCAATTTCAAAACTTTTTTTAGTTTGAATACATTTTGCTACATTGAATACATTGAAAGCAGTGGTTAACACAATGTGACATCATAACCCTGCATATTGAATTGTGTTAACTGATGACACATAGCATGCACACACACTGAAAAGGTAATATGAGTGTCCACTTTTGAAAGATCAGTGATCAGTATCGCTACAGTGCTTACCTCAAAAAAGCTTCTATGTATGTTAATCCTGTTCATGTTTTTATCGGTGGCAGCAGCTTGTTCGAAGCTCAAGACCATAACATTACTGTCTGAGGCAAATTCATCCTGAAAAGCTTGGCTGCGTGAGCTTTGTTTCTATGGGCAAAGCTGATTAATAAGCGTGGTCTTGTGAAAATGATCAGGGCTCTTACAGCACAATTATAGGAAAGTTAACAGCCTGAAATTACTTTGCAGAGTATTCCTGGAAGCAGATTGAAACGATTACCTATTACCCAGGATCCCGTAGGTTTTTGTTTGTGTTTTTTGCCAGTTTGTTCACTGGATAAAACCAAACCGTTTTTAAAGGTAATTGATACTGAATAATGCATGAAGACATTTAAAGCAGGTTACGTAAATTGTTTGTCCTAGAATAGGCCAATCTTCATATTTTGTCTCTCTGCTTCAGTCAAATACTGGCATGATGTTGTCTTAGGAAACTATAACATCTGCCATGCATTAAATACAAAGTACAGGTTACCAAAGAGCACACGAGAAATTAGGCATGGGAAACCACACATACCAATAAAGGGGCTAAATGGATCTTTCTTATAAGCACAGAAACACACACACAAACTTAAAAAAAAGTGTTTAGCCTCTTTTGTGTTCATTGAAATGGTTTATTTATGCTAATATTCACCTCTCAAGGTGCCCTGAAGGCATGGAATGAATTAAAACATAAATTGTAGTTAATCTTATGGGAGGAATCTACAATGTATAAGTTCTGTTTGACCTATTACAGTTATGTTATTGTAAGAGGTATATCAACCAGTGAAAAAACAAATATGAAACAATGGCATATTATCTCTTCATAGAGAAACTCTTGGGTTTGTTGTCCACAGAGTGGCAAGTTTTTTATTGAGGTTTTAAAATTTTATGCATCCAGCCTCCAGTCAGTGCTTACTGTTAGCATGGGCTGCTATTGCACTTTTCAAAAACAATTAAATGACTGGATTAAGGAAAAAAACGGAATGTACTTAATCCACGCTTAAAGGATGAGTGATGGTTTTCACTGAATAAACTGACTTTTTGGTGTTTTGGTTGAAAAAAATTAAATGCATAATGATGTTTTTAGCATTTACATTGGAGTAAAGCAATAATGATCATCTAAGTAAGTTTAATGCCATGAAAATAAAGGCAAACATTGAAGGTCAGCACGAGAAGCCACATCAGTGTATGAGATGAAGTCTTGAAAGATATTCTGGTTAGTCATTTGAAGAACAATATTAGGAAAATAAAAAACGAACATACATTCTTAAATTACAGGAATTCTCAAGGGTGTTTTTTTTTAATGAATTGAGTTGTCATCATTAATACAGTATTAATTAATAATTTAGTACAGGATACTGCTTTCCATATGGTGTTACTATGAAATATAGCAAATAAGAAGTTGCCTAAGGGGGGGGGTTAAATTTAATCTTACAGTTCTGTGTCTAATAGTTTTTATCACAGTTCCTGAATTTACCGTGATATGCGTACACTCATATAATCATATAATTTTATTATAATTATGATCTTTGTATTAGTTTTGTACACACATGTTGTCTTTAGTGCATGTTAAGGTAAATTACTTTCAATGTTGATAATGTAGAAACAAATCTCAATATGATATAATTGACTGTAAAATCCCAAAAACGTGACAAGGATGTATTGCAATTACACTATGTAACACAATTTTTGTCCCTGGGTAGTAATTGTTATTTCCTAATTTCTTATGCCTCAGAAGTATAGAAAATGGCTATTATTCCCCACAAACTTTGCTTTTGTGACCAGGACAGTGATATTTTGAAATGTAACTATTTCCAATGAGAAAACATTTGTGTCTTTTTGTTGAGTAGTAAATACAGTATAATCGTAAATCTCGAAAAACTACTAATTGGAAATAGTTACATTTCAAAATATCAATCAGAATTGTTATCAGAATTGTTCCTTTACTCATTTTAGAAAAAAGATGGACTAGCACAATCAATATGTCAGTTGAGGGGATGACTGCTGTTTGAGAATGACCTGTTATTTACATTACAGCTGTGTTCAAGCATTCGAATGCTCTGAAAGAGGTTTTCCTTTAACCTTCAAATAGTGCTGTCAAAACACTCGTTATTTAACTTTTTCTGTTTTTAGAAACATGCTTGTCTATAGCCATAAATAGCTTTCTTGTGATTACTTGTTAGGTTGGTAATGCACTGGCCCTCTAAAGGCAATATATTATTGAGGGACAATATTTTGCGGCAGCTGCTGTGGTAATGAATGCTTTCTTCACAAATATATAAAGACACAATATTGTCTGAAAGTGCTCCTATTCAGGAACTCGAAAATCAACAAGATGGCTGACTGCGAGGGAATTAGATGTATTTATATATTTTGGATAGGCGTGGCTGTTAAAGATAATGTTTGACTTTCATCCATTAATCTTTCTGCAAACAAAGCTTCATTCAACAAGCAAAAAGTCAGTATATATTACCAGCCCCATCTAACAAAAAAGAAAAGAAGCATATTGCCCTGACCTGAGAATTGACACCCAAGTGAAGAAAAAACAAAGCTTAATACCATTTATAGTTGAATTTAATTCCCCATCAGAATAGTCAATTTAAATATAATTCTGATATGTTTTTTTTTTTAACTTACTTTTATTTCATTGTAATTCAATACTATTTTAGTAGTAGACAGTATGTTTTTGGTAGGCCAATGCTGTTACACAGTTTAACAACATTGACTCTTTATCATTAATCTGATATTCTTTGTGCTCTCTATTGCCACTGCCAAGATAGAGAGATTCCATCGTGTCATGACAGTGCTATTGCTCAAGTGGCAGCAATTGTGGTTTTAGCATGTGCAGATTTTATATGCTTTTAGTACTGTATACTGCATAGGAATTTAATCTACAGCTAATATAGAACCAAGTTTAATGCACAGAGGTTTCTTTTGAATGTATGTCTTATGCACATATAAGTGCTATTTAACTCCTGATTTGCCAAAAATTAGGGTTTTCTTTAGTATTTGGTCTTCAAAGCCTTGGGCTATATTACTGTATGCTGTGCTGTATGAAATGTAGATGCTCGACAACCACAGGGAATTGTAATGTTCTAGTAAGTCTGAAGTTTAATGCTGGACTTCCAGATCTTCACACCTATATTAAAATACAAAATTAATGTAATGGTTAATATTCTTAAGGGTATCAGTCAGTCTCTTTGTTTCTATTTCAGTATGACATCATGTTCTTTCACGCCCAATGTGTTGTCAGGCTATTGATGGCAGATTAGTTGCTCTTCTCTGCTTAACTCACATGGATTGATGTATTGCTGCTGAATGGGTCTGCTTTATAAACACTTAAATGCATGTTCTCATTCTTGAGAGTGGGGAAAGAACCATGCAATGTATTAAAAGTATGAAAAGTCACTTTGGATTAAGCCTTGTTGCGGCATGCGTTGCCTTTACATGACTGGAATGCATCATTTCATATGCAATCATCTTGTACTTTTTGTTCAGTGTATTTACACTTCATGGAATAATGAAGCATGTAAGTAGGTTATACAAAAGGAAAATGCATTCAATCATATGCTTTTAGTTTACCAATAACCCCAGGCTATTATATGTAATAAGCAAAAGATAATTATTAGGAATCTCGGATTACATACATTTAAGAAATACTTTATTAAACTTTATTAAATGGTCAGCTTCTATGCCTGGGTCAGATTCACAGTGACTAAATTATTTGTATTTGTTCATGTTATTGAAGGTTGGTCTATTTTAATTAAATTACTCAGAAATGGCTCACTTTGGGTGAAAACAATAGGCTGTGTTAAAAAAAATCCTGAAATGTATGGTAAATTTCACATTACTGGGGGATTTGGAAAGAATAATGGATGAAAAACTTTGTGTCATTGTTTTTCAGACCAAAATGGGTGTAAAGCCACCAAAAATATTGTGTAGTGCTGTGGCATTTCTTCCAGTCACTGCATGTACTCTAGTGTCAAGTAAAGTATTATATAAAGTGGATGAAAATAATGTTTTATCACTTACATAAAGCTTTAAAACTGCAATATAGAGAACAGAACATTCCACTGTAGAAAATGTAAAGTGGGTATAGAATCTTGTTATAAAAATGTTCAAGGTTTTTAAGGGTTATGCATGAATCACTAGTACAATATGTTCTACAGAGAGTACAGTGAATAGTGACAGCACACTGTACTTTTCTTTAAACTAAATTTGATTTGCTATTATTGCTATTTCCTTCCACCCTTTTCACTTAAATTTACATTTTAATTAAACGCTGTCTTTTACAAAATAAAAAAGAGATTACAAAAGCATATTTATTGAGGACATGAGTCATTTTTATTACGCTTTAAATGTTAATGCTTGAATTTCCCTGTCTTTGCTCATAGTCCTCAATTGACATTTCATGAATATCCTGTTGAATAATAACAAGACAATTTTCTTTGTTTTCCTTTTAAGTATACTATTTGTATTATTTTAAATAAAATGATATATTATTGAACGGTGTACTATAGTAAGAAATTGAAGCCATCATTGTAAGGCACACATAATGGTGCAGGATACAAATATAGTTAACAATAAATAATTAATACACATATTGTCATAACACTTTATGTACTGCTGACAACTCCAAAATGTTTTTCAGTTTAAAAAATATTAATGGGGCGCAATTTGACAAAAAACATAAATGTAAACATTGTTTATTGTATAGTAAATGGAAAACTTTTGTATCAGAAGCATTTGAGACTTGCTCTTCCTGAAATAATGCACACTTTGAGGGATATGACCTTGTGACCCTTAGCAATAAAAACTTAAAACTAAGACCATTAGTCGCAAACTTAAAAAAATAAATAGTGTCTGTATACCAGTTAAAATACCAAGCCGCTTCTATAAAGAAATAAAATAACATTGTAACACAATTCCACATGCATTTTTGCATGTTCCCAAAAAAATGTAAATGTGGAACAGTGGAGCATTGTTTTCTGCAAAACATTATTTTAGTGGTTCTAAAGTCTGAAATACATTTTCTTAGTCTCATTACGATTCTGTAATATCCCAGATTCATGAGGTGTCCTATAATTCTCTTGAGAAATTAAATCAAAATTATTTTCATGCCTCACTTGAATCTTTTATTATTAGCAGCAGCAACGTGAGAATTATATTGTGCCACATTATAGCGTTTATATAACTTTTCTGTTGTTTACTGTTATGAGAAGCAAAACTTTGTATGTTACAAATGGCATTATCAAAGCAATAGCCTTCTTAGGGCAGTTCTGAAAATCACACAGTGTCAACTGTAAAGCTTTGTCTCCAACCAGTTTCTCAGGGCTAAATATTATATAGAAAACTCCCCCTGGGTTTTCTCTTTGACAAAGAAGTGTGGTTCTGAATATGTATTGCCTGGGAGAGCTACACTGTGAACATGTATATGATTACAAAACACTTACTATGATGAAGATGAAGATTGAATTGGATTTTATTAAAAGCAATGCTATGTCAACCTTTTCAACTTCTGCACAACCCCTACTCTTATCAATTAGCTTAGTAAGCAACACATATGAGACTCCCAGTTTGAATCTGGATAAGTGCATAGGACTATTATCTGAAAAGGCAGAGTATTTCCACTATTAGTCTCTAATAAAGCAAGGGAATTCATTTTGAAAGATTGTGTTGCACATTTTTTGGAATATGTGATTTATTAGTTTAAGCCACAGGGATAACTAAGTGCATATTATTTATAGATGAATGATACATAACTTTCTAGAAATGCTCGGGTATCATTATAAAACATATTCCAAATTTGCGGTTATCCTAGAAAGCCTTCTACAGACAACTCATGAATTTTCAATCTGCTAGATAACTCAGAAAGAGTTTATAGAGCCCTGCTGTCAGGGGATCCAGTTTTGTTTTCTTATGGTACACAACAGGTACATTTATCACAAAATAACATAATAGCAAAGTAACAAAGTAATACATTTAGCAGATGCTTGTATTTTAAAGCTCTTTAAAGAGATAAGGGGGTGAACTTTGAGGTAACATATCTGAAACTAAACAAAATAGCTATGCATTTGATGGGGATAAATCATAGTGTCCTTTTTGTATTGTGAGATGACTGGAAGTTAGGTGTACAGAGTGCTACAGTTACAGTAAATATGTGGGAGGATTCTGGGGCAGCTTTTAATACTGGAGTAGGAAGTGTGAGGTTCTTGCATTTATTTAAATAATTATATATTTCTCAAAATATCTTTTATGTTGGAACTGTTGAATTTATGCTCTGTAAAGTTGTTTATTATTATTATTATTATTATTATTATTATTATTATTAATAATAATAATAATAATAATAATAATAATAATAATAATAATATTTTCTGCATTGGTTTTCATAACACAGAGGTATATAGGATTCTGTTACCTTCTGTTCCAATATCAACCTCAGTAAAGAAGTGGGAGAACATTCTCATAGTGGGGATAAGGTGTTATATGAAGATATACAGACGTGCTCAAATGTGTTGGTACCCTTACAGCTCATTGAAATAATGCTTCATTCCTCCTGAAAAGTTATGAAATTAAAAGCTATGGCATCATGTATACTTGCATGCCTTTGGTATGTCATAGAATAAAGCAAAGAAGCTCTGAAAAGAGATGAATTATTGCTCATTCTACAAAGATATTCTAAAATGGCCTGGACACATTTGTTGGTACCCCTTAGAAAATATAATACATAATTGGATTATAGTGATATTCCAAACTAATTAGTTTCTTTAATTAGTATCACACGTCTCCAATCTTGTAATCAGTCAGTCAGCCTATTTAAATGGAGGAAAGTAGTCACTGTGCCGTTTGGTATCATTGTGTGCACCACACTGAACATGGACCAGAGAAAGCAAAGGAGAGAGTTGTCTGAGGAGATCAGAAATACAATAATAGACAAGCATGGTAAAGGTAAAGGCTACAAGACCATCTCCAAGCAGCTTGATGTTCCTGTGACAACAGTTGCAAATATTATTAAGAAGTTCAAGGTCCATGGAACTGTAGCCAACCTCCCTGGGCGAGGCCGCAAGAGGAAAATCGACCCCAGATTGAACAGAAGGATAGTACGAATGGCAGGAAAAGAACCAAGGATAACTGCCAAAGAGATACAAGCTGAACTCCAAGGTGAAGGTATGTCAGTTTCTAATTCAAAGAAAAGAACACCATACCTACAGTGAAACATGGAGGAGGCTCGGTTATGTTTTGAGGCTGCTTTGCTGTGTCTGGCAAAGGGTGCCTTGAATCTGGACAGGGCACAATGAAATCGCAAGACTATCAAGGCATTCTGGAGCGAAACGTACTGCCCAGTGTCAGAAAGCTCTGTCTCAGTCACAGGTCATGGGTCCTCCAACAGGATAATGAGCCAAAACACACAGCTAAAAGCACCCAAAAATGGATAAGAACAAAACATTGGACTGTTCTGAAGTGGCCTTCTATGAGTCCTGATCTGAATCATATCGAACATCTATGGAAAGAGCTGAAACTTGCACTCTGGAGAAGGCACCCATCAAACCTGAGACAGCTGGAGCAGTTTGCTCAGGAAGAGTGGGCCAAACTACCTGTTAACAGGTGCAGAAGTCTCATTGAGAGCTACAGAAAATGTTTGATTGCAGTGATTGCCACAAAATATTAGGTTGAGGGTCCCATCATTTTTGTCCAAGCCATTTTCATTTGTTTTATTATTTACAATATTATGTTGAAAAACAAAATCAAAAGCAAAGTCTGATTTCTATTAAATATGGAATAAACAATGGTGGATGCCAATTACTTTTGTCAGTTTCAAGTTATTTCAGAGGAAATTGTGCTTTCTTTGTTTTTTGTGGAGGGGTACCAACAAATTTGAGCACGTCTGTATTAAGTATATATTATCATTTGAAGACACTGTCAATGGTTTGTTGGATGAAGATCTCCCTACAATCTCGATAAGTGACTCACTGCAATGACCAGGTGTGGATATCTATATATAATCTCAGGAGGTATAATTCAGATGCATTGATTTGTCAGTTTTTGAGCAGCGTAGTTCCCTTTGGTCCCACTAGCTCTTAGGGACTTTGGGTCCAGTGCCTATAAATGGTGACTGTTGATGACATAAGTGTTACTGGGAGGTTAAGATCGGTTGGCAAGTTATCACAATTTTCTCTAGGGGGCTTTTCTGAGCAGCAATCTTCAAAGCAGCTTTCCAGACCCAATGAATATGCATGTTGGAGTCATTGCTGAGCATATCATAATCTGTCTTTACATATTCAGATGTCGGGAGTGATGCGCTGAATGTGCATTCTCCACAAGGGGCTGAGACTTTCTGTTATTTGGAATTTGGAGATATCTTCATAATGTTTAACAGATTAGATACTGGTATAGAAGCAATCATTACGTTTGAAGATACTTGTAATGTAAACTGTAGTGCTAAGACATAAAACACTCCAAATATATAGCCTAGATCTGAATCACTGGATTTACACTATAAAGCCCGGGACACACCAGCGTGTCACGTCGCGTCCAGATTTCTCCCAGAACAATTTTAGACGTGACGCTTGAGAGACGCCTGGCTCTCGACCAATGGCAGTCCAGTTATAGTGGTGATATCACTCAGAATATTGTACATTATGGCACAGATGTATTAAAGGAAAGGAAAGGAAGTTGATCCATAGAGCCTATAATTAATGTATCTCCCTTCTCCACACCCACCGGAGTTTATATCTTATTAAACTCTATAATCGCTAATCGGCCGGGAGATTTGTTTTAACTGGGAGGTGGGTCCAGTTCAAAACAGGACATAAAGCACACGCAAACAAAAATGAGCACACACAAACAAAAAATGTACTCATAAATGTTTAAATACACACAGAACAAATTATTGTTAAACTAAGCCAATGTTAGAAATGTCACAACAAATGGTCAGTCAGATGTGTGTCTGACAGCTCTGAGGAAAGTTATCTCAAGCGAGTGTAAAACCTTTTTAGAGACGGTGTTGTCGAATTTTGTTGTTTTCATCCAGCTTTTCTAATTAGATAATGCGCATTATAATGCTTGGATGAAAACATGGCTTTGTGTTTCCCCATTGCATATTGTAACGGCCACCAGGGGGCTGGAGCCACCCAGCCTCATTAGTATGCGTGCCATGCGCAAGGGCTGCTGGGAATCTCGAAAACTGTTACAATATTAACTTTTGAAAATAAAACTAAGCGTCCTTGTACATAATTGAATTGTCTTGAACCACTTTTTCGTTACATGAGGTTGCCTACACCAGGGGTTCCCAAACTTTTTTGACCCAGGGACCCCTTTGCTGGGGAGGGGGGTGGGTGCTGATGGTAAAAACATGCAAGAGCTGCGGGGGTGGGGGTGGGGACTGAAGGTATTTTCGCCGGAGTGCCAGACCGCTTTTTTTTTTTTTTTTTTAACTCTTTTTTTGGTTTCGGTGGGATATTTTGCCGCGGACCCCCTTTGGGTCGCAGACCCCAGTTTGGGAACCTCTGGCCTACACAACAGTTTTAGAACAAGATATTTAAAAGTAGAACTGCCGACATTCCGTACTACATACAGTCGCCTCGCCGAATCCACATGATGTGCGACTGCTTAATTAAACAGCTGTATGATGACAATGAAAAACTAGGATTTAGATAATCCTTAAGTTTTACATATGAACATCTCACATAACACTTTCAGGGCAGAAAGGCTGCATTTACGTTTGAAAATTTTAGTTTTTTTTTTTTTTTTACAAAACGAACGCACATAAACATGAAACAATAATAATACAATAAAATAATCTGGTGTAGAAATCGGTATGCTCATATCTAAGCAGACGTATACAATTATAAAACATAAATAACCAGTTAACCAGTTAAAACAAAATATACCATCTTTTGCAATGTGCAATGCATTGAAATGGCTCCGTCTATTACAACTGTGTATCAGTGCAGAAAATGCACTTTTCAACACTGCACTACACTAATATAAAACAATTCCCATTCATGATCAAACAGGTGACTGCAGGCATTGATCCAGAGACCCGGGTTTGCAACGTAATCAGGATTGAGTTCCAAAGAAAAGTTAGAAACTTGCTGAGCCGATCAGGACAGGCAGAAGAGAGCTATATCAGGTCCGCTAATAAAATAAATAATGATAATAATAATGAATATATGATGTATAGAAAATTACGTGTTTCAGCAATCAACACGATTATAAATATTTCACAATCAATAATTTGCCTTGTACAAAGCCGCCTACCCAGCAGTCAAAATACATTAGAAACAACATTGTTTCAACGTCATATTTCAACGTTGAATATACATTGAAAATTGATTGGATTTGCAAATGGAATCGACGTTGAATTTTCAACGTTGGATCAACTTGGAATAATCTACATTGATTCAACGTTAGATAGGCAATGTATATTCAACGTTGAAATTTAGTTGCAAATTGGTTGGATTTGCAAATGGAATCAATGTCGAATTGTCAACATTCCTTCAACAATTTAATCAGCAAATGCAAACAACCACAGAAAGAGGGAGAGTCAGTGATGACAGATAACGTGATTAATCTGGGGGGAGAAGAAAAGAAAATAACTAAAATACACTTTCTTGAGGTTAACTATACAAAAACAGTAGAGGAAAAAACACAGGATGAACGTAGATTGAAAACTCCAAACATCGTTTTTTTGGCTGAAATTACTTTATTGTCATGTGTTAGAAGAGAGACAGTACCCTGCACATATTTTGTAGAAAATAACACAAAATGTGTCATAGTACTATTAACACATTTTTTGTGTAGAATTTCTACACATTACTTCTAAGAGTGTATATTAAACCACCTGACAAACAGATTTAAAAAATGCTATGAATCTTTTTAAAACTAGTTCCATGCAAATTATGGTTACAGAGCACTTTTATACACACTCACAGTTTTTCCAATATGTTGTATACAGGTCTCCAGTTGAATTAAAGTTGAAGTAAAAAAAAACAAAAAAAAACAATGCACTGAGATTTTTCAAGTATCGTCAACGGTCACTGATAAAATATTTTAATTGTAGTTACTATTTTGATAATACATTTGATTAATGCACACATAATACAATTTTGTTATCCTGCACTGGGAAGGGTACAGAAACAATTCTGCAGCATTGAAGGTCCCAATGAGCACAGTGGCCTCCATCATCCGTAAATGGAAGAAGTTTGGAACCACCAGGACTCTTCCTAGAGCTGGCCGCCCGGCCAAACTGAGCTATCGGGGGAGAAGGGCCTTAGTCAGGGAGGTGACCAAGAACCCGATGGTCACTCTGACAGAGCTCCAGCATGTCTCTGTGGAGAGAGGAGAACCTTCCAGAAAAACAACCATCTCTGCAACACTCCACCTATCAGGCCTATATGGTAGAGTGGCCAGACGGAAGCCACTCCTCAGTAAAAGGCACATGACAGCCCACCTGGAGTTTGCCAAAAGGCACCTGAAGGACTCAGACCATGAGAAACAAAATTCTCTGGTCTGATGAAACAAAGATTGAACTCGTGTCTGGAGGAAACCAGGCACCACTCATCACCTGGCCAATACCATCCCTACAGTGAAGCATGGTGGTGGCAGCATCATGCTGTGGGGATGTTTTTCATTGGCAGGAACTGGGAGACAAGTCAGGATCGAGGGAAAAATGAATGCAGAAATGTACAGAGACATCCTTGATGAAAACCTGCTCCAGAGCGCTCTGGACCTCAGACTGGGGCGAAGGTTCATCTTCCAACAGGACAACGACCCTAAGCACACAGCCAAGATAACAAAGAAGTGGCTACAGGACAACTCTGTGAATGTCCTTGAGTGGCCCAGCCAGAGCCCAGACTTGAACCCGATTGAACATCTCTGGAGAGATCTGAAAATGTCTGTGCACCGACGCTCCCCATCCAACCTGATGGAGCTTGAGAGGTCCTGCAAAGAAGAATGGGAGAAACTGCCCAAAAATAGGTGTGCCAAGCTTGTAGCATCATACTCATACTCATCATACTCAAAAAGACTTGAGGCTGTAATTGGTGCCAAAGGTGCTTCAACAAAGTATTGAGCAAAGGCTGTGAATACTTATGTACATGTGCTTTTTTTGTTTTTTATTTTTAATACATTTGCAAAGATTTCAAACTAACTTCTTTCATGTTGTCATTATGGGGTATTGTTTGTAGAATTTTGAGGAAAATAATTAATTTAATCCATTTTGGAATAAGGCTGTAACATAACAAAATGTATATATATGTTTTATTTATTAAGGGGAATTTTGCGCATTGTTTTACCATGTCACTCAAAATACACCCATGAAAAAAGTACCTACTGGGGAAATACATTTGTTTGAGAGGATATTGTGTTTGTTATCTGGGGGTCTGATTGATTGTTTTGACTGTCACGACGTCTATTCAACCTGAAAGCAATGTATATTTCGACGTTGATTAATCATTAACAAAACCACGTTAAATAGTAGTTGATAGTTGTTGATCCACGTCGCAACTAGATTTCAACCACGAAACAACGTTGAAATTACGTTGAGTGCCTGCTGGGTAGCACATATTGTTAGTAGCCTATGCTGTTAATAAAAAGTGTATTAATAATTAAACTGATGTATTGAAACAATTCAGAATATGCTAGTGCGTTTTCTTTTATATATTTGAATTGGGGAAAAAAATGGTTTGTAAAAAATCTAAGTGGCTGGTAAAATTGCTAATCCACCAGCCAGTGTGGATGTATTAATTTCCCACCCTGGGTTCTTCCACCTCCTCCTCATCTGTTGATGATTCATTGGGGTTTTCCTAAAATACTGACATTCATTTTTATTTTAGTTTTTTGTGCAATGGAATGGAATATCTGCCTTTTGATGCTTGGGAGAAGCGTTGGTGTCGCACTGTCCGCGGGGTGTCAAGTTTGAAGCGATGCGCTGGTGTGTCCCAGGCTTAGTAGTAATACAGATTTTATAATGTTCTTTTCATAAAGTTTTAGTTTAATGCTAGATCATAATTATCTAGCCTCCAGAGAAATTTTAAAAGTCTTTGTACTTACTGTTACATTTATCTAACTTTCCATCCCACTCAGAAGTGTGTTTTAAAAAATGTGTCTTTCCAATTTTGTCATAATGCTTTCTACTTGTGTACCTTGTAAAGTATATCTTGGTATTTTGTCATCGTCCTGGAAAGAAAAAAGCCGTTTTTTGTCAGAGATGTGACTGTAGGCGTTGTACACATTTGTTAGCATGCATATTTTAAAAACCTGTCTATGTAATTGTCAGATGGGAATTTCTGGAACTAAAGACAATGGCAAGAACCATTTTCAGTTACTGTCTTTCTCTTGTCTTAACAATAGAAACCCTCTATTCAAACTTCAGTGTTACTGTTTGTCAGTCACAATCTTATGTAATTCATTGAAGGAGGCTAGTGACACTTTAAATTATGAATGTTGTGCCAAGTATTGTGCTTGTCTATATCTGTGTTGCACTAATTCTGCAGTTTTATTTTAGGCCCAAGAGACACTTTCAATAACATGCTTAAACTTACATTTCCTCAGTTTCATGTGGCTTGATTAAAAAATCAGAACAATGCATGTAAGCCACAAGGCTCTGAAATATTTAAAAAATATGATTTCTCCTTTACAATTTCTTTTCATCCACATTATTTATGGTTGTGCGTGTGTGAGAAGGTGTACTGAAATTGTCATTTAGCATGTGTTGACTGCCTCTGCCAAAGCAGAAGATGTAATTGCAAAACAATTTCCATGGTTCGAATTGTTTTCTTTTATTTTGTTTAGTTTTTTGGGATCTGGGGAAGGAATGCCGGTTTGGTTATAACTTTCCAAGGAAGGTCATGACGTTCTGGATGAATTGTCAGGTAAATAAACTCTAATTGCGACATGGCGGAGGAAGACAAAGTGACGCAAACATTCCAGCATTCTTTCTGTTTCTTGTGCAGTCAGATCTCAGCTGGAAAATCGAGCTGGATATGTGCTTTTGTTAGGTAGAGCCAGAAGCCCTTGGTTTGTACAAAAGTAAAATGTGAATTATTTAAAATCAAAATAGGGCAACTGGAAATGTAGATGCGTATAGGCAGAATAATGTAAATTTTTTTCTATTAAACCACTTATGCTCATACAGTATTTGGGGAAATAAGTGTGCTTAGTTGCATGATTAATCTGTATATTTTAACTTTTGATTCAATGGTTCGCTTTTATTGTTATCCACATCGAGAGAGACACTAATGGAGCTGATTATAATGAAATAGACAACTAGTTACCCTGGATGCTGATTTCTACAATGTGTGGCAGGATAACATATTCATATGTAACAGGCAATATTCTAGATGCAGCATTTGACTAATGGTATATATCATGATATAATCAAATTTGACCTGTTGACTCCTATTGCTGCCCTGGCTTTCAAATGTAATTTACAAATCACTGCTTTTTGTATAAATCGGTTGTTTTGAATCCGAACCCCGCCCCCCACAACAGCGAAGATACTCCTTTCTAAGTGATTAGCTTCTAGAAGAACAAGATGTTGCACCGCTTTGGTCTTGTCACTCTCACTCATAGTTGCCTTTACTACTAGTACCTTGTGTGACTAAAGTCATGGTGTGGTTCGTCAAATGCTGTTTATTATGAGAGTATCAATTTGGACATTACATGTTCAATTAGTTAGTTTAAATAGTTTTGTTATTAAAAAAAATGCAGTTCGAACCATAGAGCATACATATATTTTAGAACATTATATATTTCATATAATAGCTTTTTTGATTTGTTCAAATTAACACACCAATATATTTTAATAAACTTATGTTTATTTGTGATCTGTTATCTCACCAACTGTGAGTGTTTTTTACAGCTTTGTCTGAATATAATTAACAAGGAAAATATCAAGCTGAACAGCCTACATTAAATCAATAATCAACATTTCAGTGCTTTTTCTCTTGATGTCAGCCTTACAAACACCTCAGAACTTTGTATAGGACTGGGCAGACTTTAAAACTGCTCATTCTACTTTATTTTTTTTTAACTATATAACATCTGATATCATCAAAGATATGTCTATAGTGTTATTGCAGAGGATACAATAAATATTTGAGAAAGGTAGACATATTTTTGTAAAAGTGCTCATAATAAAGAAAAGCATCCCACATGAGTTTTGTTTAAAATTTCTTTTTTTGTATATTGAATTAGTACATGTATACATACTCCAAGAACTGTAGATTAGATTAATAGAATTGCCAAAAAGTTATATTTTTTACTGTATATTTAAACACCCATAGAGAAACATTCAAAGCCTTGTGCTTCAGTGCAAAATTCTTATAATAGTGAACACCTATTTTTACACCACCATTTTGATGTTTTTCCGACTTTTGGTGCCTCATTACAAATGTTTGCCTATCCAAATACATTGAGACAATATAGTCCATAGGCATGTTTTGTGGGGCTTTTGCTTTCTTCTTCATCATACAATTTTTATTATTCAGTATATCATGCCATATTTTCTCTGTATTCTCCAGAGGTAAGCAAAGATAGTGAAATAGAAATTCTCTCAGTGTGGCATTCTGACCTTTAGAGTTGACGTGGAATTTGAAATGAATTGACACAGCTGAGTTACAATTGCCAAGGGTTAGTTCAGCTTCACTCTGTGTGTAGTTTAGTCCTTCTTACAAGCACTGAAATGGAGGCTGTGTTGATAACCATTCACAACAAGAGGTCATTTCTAACAGGCTAACAGGACAAAAAGGGACCTTCTGTGGCATTTCTCATTTCCCTTGCAGGATCTTGCTAGCAGTGAGTGTATCAGCAACTGACCAGCTTGTAAAGTAACAGTCCAAGAATTGCTTTTATCCGGAGGTTAGGTTATTCATTTATATTTAAACATGTTGTGCAGTGCAGTATAGTAGGGTTTTCTTTCATTTCCACAGTGATTTATTAGCTGCAATATATATGCTGGTGTCTTCTGTAGGTCGCAAATAAAGAGACGGTGGATGCTGAGATTATTTTTCCAGGCTTGGCGTAACATTTTTAAGTTTGTGACCAGGAGGATTTTCAATTGTGAAGAAGGAGTCTACAAATTAGTCTCCCAGGACTCACTTTTCTAAAACTCCAGCTCTTTTGTCATCTTCTGTGGGGGCTTTAAGTACAATTGTTCCAACGCTGGGTTAATATAAAATATTTCAAATGCAAAGTAACCTGATGAAATGCTTGCTAGCTTCGAAAATGTGCAGTGTGTCTGTGCACTTTACTCAGTAGCTTACAAATTATGAAATGTTACAACTATTCCAAATCAACACAGTGGTTAATGTAGTAATTGCATTACCCGGCTGAATTATGACTGGAGCGCAGTATCACAGTCTGTGGTATTGATAAGGTCTCTCCACTCAGAGAAGGCAGATGCATTACCATCTGCTTGCCTATAACTACCTCCCACACTGTAGAGTTTTTGTTTTTTGTCATCTGCTTTGTCTGTTAATTTCTGCGTAATTTTAAAATTTACAGTATTGAAAATGAAAACTCTCAGCACTGTTAGTTCATTGTATTAATGAGTGCTAACTGTCCATTTTAATTTACTTGAGAGATGAAATGAGGAGAATTATGCATGCCACACTGATGATGTAATCAGAAATTTACATCAATGATGACTGTGCTATTATGTTGAATGTGCTGTGTAAAATAGTTTAATATTTTCCATATTAATAATTTTTAAAACATGTAAAGAAAGTAAATAGCAATCAAATAGAAATTTTGTCTATATTAAAATGTCAATTTAAAATGAGTTTGTGAGCTGATTTTCAGTGGTGTGTATGTGTTTGAGGAGGGATGTGTGTATGTGTGCATATATAATATTTCAATTAAGATTAAAGAGACATAAACTTCTCTTCAGGCTTATTGACTTTTCTATGCTGTTCATGAATATACTCATTAAAAAAAGATCAGTTTAGAAGCATTGTTTCCAAGATTTGATTTAAGCTACCTTAAAAACATTTCACAAGAGTTCTGCAATAAAACCCTGTGGTATATTTGTCATATGTAGAGAAATTACTTTCAATTATCTGTTCCTTATCCTCTATATATCAAACTGGCAGGGAGAAAACCCATCAAGAATGACTGTTTCCCTTTTTAAAAAAGAGGCGCCTCGTGTTTGACCTAAGAGAGTAATTCCTTTATGTGCAGTCTACGGCACACCATAGCTGAAACCTTATGTACTTTAAATAACAAAGTAGCTGTCAGCCTTAGAAATGCATGAAATGCATGTAATTGTTGGCTTGTAAGTCCTAAGGAGTTGGATTTCTTATAATCAATTAAAGTCATGGAAAGGGATATAGTGGTTTGTACAATATCAGGATAAGTGTGTTAAATTGTGAATGCAGCTGATAAGCATCTTCTATAAATCCTTATAATGATGTGCTTGGGGAAGGTATGTCTACAGTGTCAAGAAGATTAGTCGTGCCGAACACTGCCTCGGCCTTGACAGGATATTTTCCATTTATAGGCAAAACTAATAAGAGATTGCATGAAATAATGAAACTGCAGGGGAAAAAATGGAAATCAATGAGACAGAAAATCACGTTGATTGAAATTTAAATGGAGCTGGAGGAGCTCTAAAGCATTCAGAGGTACAAGCTGGTGCTTTGGATTTGAGGTCCTCTATTAAGACGCACTATAGTTAGTTCACTTCAGAAAAGTTATTTGTTTGATCTCAGTAACAGTCTCTTGATCCTAAATGTTGTGGTTATTACAAATGTTAATTGTCAGTGTCTTGAAATTAAGCATTCCACTGAGCATTGATCTAATCAATTATTCAATTGGGTAAGCACCCCCTCCAGAAATAGTTATAAAGGCTATACTGTTAATTACATAGTTGACCAGATTACATTCTTTGTACACAAACCTAAGTGTATTAAAGCAGTAGAAGGTTCCTCTGTGTTGCTGATAATAATGTGTTTAAAGTATTTTGTTTGATCCTAACAGCTGGTAGCTCAGATAAAAACAACAAAATGAAATGCTTCTCACAGTGGGAGATGAGATTTACCTAACAAGAGGCATGACACAATTTGAAGACACAGTTGTATTCATTTTGGTTGTTCAGTGGGGGGGTTCCTTTCTGAAATGCAATGATCTGTGTTGGGAAATGGATGTAGCACTTGATCAGATAACTAAGGTTAGATTATATTTTAGGGGTATTACACTGAAGTTGCTCTCACCATAGATAGGTCTATGAACTTAACCCAATTGTGTAACTGTCATTGTTATAAGCATTGTTGAAACAAGTTTAGCATATTCTTTGTGGGTTTTACAGATTTCATAACAGAATATTTCTGAAGTAAAAGATTGATCAAATTATTCCATTTGACTAATCCCAACAGGTGTCTGTGAGCAACACTTTATTTTTTTTATGCACTTATGATTACAACCTAATGTGTAGACGACACTGTATTCCTTAAAATATAATTAATAAATGTCTAGACCATTGAGGCTAATAAAGAACCTCTTACTAGCTTGGTACCACACAGTTTGTTTTATAGTCATGAAGTGTATTGTTTTTAAATCAGTACAAGTATAGTATTTTTTTTATAATTTGATTAGACCCATCAAAACAATTAAAACTAATTAATATGAGATAAGTAGAGTGCCTAGAGATCTTCGCCTTTATTTTGCAATTACTAACTTGTTTCATTGTATTACTGTCATTAGGCAGAAAATTAGGGATTTAGTAAATGTTGTTTTAATATAGCATAGCCCATACATACTGTTAATATATGCTTTACTTAGAATACATTTCTGCACTTGATACTGCTTTTAGAAAAAACAAAAGTATGTTCTTCATCATCATAAACTGAAAGATAAATGGAAAAAAATTATGTTTCTTGCGTGCGTTGAACATTTCTTGGGCAGAAATATCCATTTGAGAAATAATGTGTTGAGATTTGTTTTCAGTCCAGCAATGTTTTTATTTTTTGGTTCCTGTTTTTTTTTTTCAAATGCGATTGCATCCATATTTGTTGTTCTCTTTCCATCTGTTATTGTTCTCCTGAAGATGATGAGTCTGCTCTAGAAAATTGCATACTTGACCTTAGGAAAATGTAAAATAAACTGCAGCACATTTTGAAGTTCTAAAGGACTTGGACTCACGAAAGATGTCATGCAACAGTGCAGGTTCAGAATTTCCCCCACTGCCTGGAGATGACCTTGGCGCCCCTACTTGTGTTGTTCCTCAGTTTAAACTTGCTGAATGCTATGCTCATAAACATGTTTTTGAAGGTGGACTCTACGGTATGGGGGTCAGTGAGGAAAGGTATACTTGGTTACATACAAAAATCCAGCGAAAGCATGCATCCAGCAGAGAGTATTCCCAATGGACAGAGCCTCCTGCCAATTCTAATCCACACAATTCAGCATAGTACTGTCAGTGCAGGGCTGGGGCAGTTCTTGTAAGATATGCTCACAAAGGATCTGGTTTTTTTATTTCTCTGACATTTTGGCCATTAGGAGAAAGGCCTGAAGAGAAGAGTCTACCATTCCTGCAGACCTAACACAACTGTTTTATTTCTTCCAGTGAAGATTTACACTGTATTTTCAAAAAGAGCCCTTTACAGTGTATATCTGAATGCTTGGACCAGCATTAGGATCATTATAGATGTCCAAATTAATACTAGGTTGTAGTAAAATGATCATCGGTGTTTAAAATTATTGAATACCATTCACTTTTCTAATGGTGATTATTTAAAGTCTTTCATATAATTTAAGAGGAAGTGAATGCAGGAGTGGACAGCAGATGAAGCTATGGTTTGTGACCTTTCTGAAGCTAATATGTTTTGCATTTCCTGCACAGTACCAACAGAAATGTAAATTTGATAAACAGGACCTTGCAATTTTTCACTAGTTGGGATGTTTTGACGCATGGGTTAGGACACTTGTCTTTTATTAGAGTTAAAGGGAAGGTAGGAAAAACTACCAATGTGAAGCTTATTTTTTACATCATATTTCAAGAGGTTTGTCATGTGTTTTACATCATGAAAAAAAAACGTATGGATTTAATAGTATGATATGTTTGTAGTGACATTTACAGTAAGTAAGTATGGAACTTAATGCTTAATATTTTCTGGGATATAGGTTTCCATGTGTTCTGATTGAATAAAAACTGTCAATTTGTGCCATGGAAAACTCAATGCTTCTGAACTATTGTGGAAAAAGTGATCCATATTGAAACTTTGAGATGAGTGACAATGAAAGATTGCTGTTGAAAGAGGCTCTACAATCTGTACTCCACCCCTCATAGAGGGGACCCAGTGAATTAAACTGAGAAATACACTTGCCTCTTACTGTTATATAAATGTTAGATTTTTGTGTTTACAGTGGAATATTCATTTTCACTTATTCACGCAATCTTTCTATCATAAACAAAACAGAAAACGTATTTTAAGATATTTAAATTGTAATATTACACTGCCATTTCACTTTTCCAATTGGTGTGTTCTCCCTTTTTTTAGGTCAATATCAGGAATACAATTTGTGTGTAGAGACTCCCGGCAGCATGCATATTTGATGACGGTAATTTTAACTAATTGTAAAGTTTACAAATTACACCTTCACAGATGTTTTGTGATATTCTTAGGTTAACAGCCATCAGTTAGGCAGTATAGTTCTAAATGAATTTGACTGAACAGGCCTGAATAGTTGTGTTCTGTTATTGTTTTAGAAACTAAAGTAAATTTGTTTTGGATGGAGAGCAATTGTTGGGTTTACATTTTAGACTATTTTTAGTCTGCATTGAATAGGAAATTTACAAAATGACAGAGCTGTTTGCATTGGATAGACAATAACAACTATCTGTTTATTTAAATCTGGAATATCCCATTGTTAATTAGCACAAGAAAGAACTTATTTTCTGTCTGCTAAGAGCACCGTAAACTGTCTGACTGGCTTTCATTAGCGTGCCACTGAAGAAGCAGCCAACAAGAGCTAAGTACATGCTATGATAGTTACAATACTTTTAAATAAAGATAAATTACCTTTGATACATACTTGTGACAAGGATATATTTTTTTCTCTTTATTATATAAACATCTATATGATGAAACATAGCAAACACTCGTTCCAACATATTGTTTTTATGGCATCGGTCAGTTTCTACCTCAGAAGTGTTTACAAGTTGTTTTCTCTCGCATTTTAGATTTATATTTAAGAAGGAAAATAAAAATAAAAATCAAATTACTCAAGGGAACTGCGTTGTACGTTAACTCCCCTCTCCACCCCCCCTCCCCCTTCCCCTTCACTATGGGCCAACACAAGCTCTGCATTCCTTGGAGGGCTTCTCGTGTTTACCTCTCGACTGACTTCAGACTTGGTGTCCTCTCCTTTCCTTCGTGGTTTCTGGCAGGCATTGGAGAATTCCTGCATGTCTATCACTTTAATCAAGAATCCAGACCCACAGTCAGGCTCGCAGTCAAACACAGCAGTACGAAACACTAAACGTCAAACGAGCTACACATTTTATTTGGATAGAGTGTTGTGGAGTGGGTTTTTTCCCTCCCCTTTTTAGTGAAGAGGGTACTTCCTAAAAAACACCAAAAGGGGGCAAGCTTACCCTCTTTACCTTTCATCAGTCTAGCTTCTTTTGAAATTACTTTTATTTAAATGGGTTTGGGGGGCTGGGGTAAATTGTAGCTTTTACCAAAAGATTAGTTGTCTACAATTAATTTGTGCCTCAAATTCTTGTTTTTCCCTTAATGATTAAGACCTATTAAAGCCAAGAGAGTCACAATGAACGCTATACAGTCAGAGGGAATAAAGATTTTCTGTCTGTGATTTGTGCACGGTCAACCTGTGTCTCCTGGGCTTGTCACTCCTGTCATCTTATGGACCTGAAGAGATTTAAACATAAAGCAGTCCACAGGCAGCCCAGATCAACATAGCAAGTAGCAGGTGCTAATCGGAAACAAACCACTTGCTTCTCCGTTTGTGCTGAAGAAAGGGGTAAAGGTTTATTGAGGAATGCTCCATGGCAGGATTTTGATTACTTGAAGTTCTTGATTTGAAAGTGTGTTATTTATTGAGAGCTGCCAAGTTCATATATGGTTCACAAATACTGTCTCATATTGATACTTGCAACCAGCGGTGGACCGAAAACTGACATAGTAGCCAGTTTAATCGATCAAGTAGGTGAATGATGAGCAAAGTTTTTCGGAAAGCAAAGTATGGGGTGTATTTTCACACAGAACTAACACAGCATTCTGGAACTGGGCTAGTTTTATGCATATTAACTCCAGATTTAGTACAAGATCCATATGTTTTAAATCTTTCTTTGCAACTGACTTTAATGGGGTCTATAATGTATTAAGGCATGACATGTTTGTAAACCTGGTTTAATGTGATTACTGGATTGTATAATCTTACATCATTTGCTACCCAGTGAAATTGGTAGGCAAGTAATAAACCGTCTGCACTACTGTGTCTGCCTCTATTTGCCACATAAAAATCATTCCTGTTTCAGTGACAACAGCCAAACCTGTCTCTGCTGCTTTATGGGCAACATTAATGATGCTCATTATACAGAAAAG